>NW_026948396.1:0-48122 GCF_035149785.1 Candoia aspera | reverse complement strand
TCTGTAACCATGCCGGAAACTGAACTGGTGTCATAGACTGCATTTGATATCAATTATGAACTCCATGTTATTGCGAATACAACGCAGACCTTGACATTCCCTACTTTGTATGTTTGCGTGGAGGCCATGTTGGGCTATGTGTTGAAATAGCGATTCTTCTTAGTTAGCTTTCTCTTCAGGCATACAGAGATTAATGAAAATGCATGCATTTCCAGATTCTCCTTTCCAAGCAGAACATGAATCATCACTGTCTTTCAGATCTGGTCTTTCACTGGCTGCAAACTCGAGTTGTAAAAGTTGAATTCTGCCTTCCCATTGATAGGGCTTATACGAGTTGTTGAGAGCAGGCCTCCTGTAACCATGCCGGAAACTGAACTGGTGTCCTAGACTGCATTTGGATATCAATTCTGAACTCCCATGTTATTGCGAATACAACGCAGACCTTGACATTCCCCTACTTTGTATGTTTGCGTGGAGGCCATGTTGGGCTATGTGTTGAAATAGCGATTCTTCTTAGTTAGCTTTCTCTTCAGGCATACAGAGAGTAATGAAAATGCATGCATTTCCAGATTCTCCTTTCCAAGCAGAACATGAATCATCACTGTCTTTCAGATCTGGTCTTTCACTGGGCTGCAAACTCGAGTTGTAAAAGTTGAATTCTGCCTTCCCATTGATAGGGCTTATACGAGTTGTTGAGAGCAGGCCTCCCTGTAACCATGCCGGAAACTGAACTGGTGTCCTAGACTGCATTTGGATATCAATTCTGAACTCCCATGTTATTGCGAATACAACGCAGACCTTGACATTCCCCTACTTTGTATGTTTGCGTGGAGGCCATGTTGGGCTATGTGTTGAAATAGCGATTCTTCTTAGTTAGGTTTCTCTTCAGTCATACAGAGAGTAATGAAAATGCATGCATTTCCAGATTCTCCTTTCCAAGCAGAACATGAATCACCACTGTCTTTCAGATCTGGTCTTTCACTGGGCTGCAAACTTGAGTTGTAAAAGTTGAATTCTGCCTTCCCATTGATAGGGCTTATACGAGTTGTTGAGAACAGGCCTCCCTGTAACCATGCCGGAAACTGAACTGGTGTCCTAGAATGCATTTGGATATCAATTCTGAACTCGCATGTTATTGCGAATACAACGCAGACCTTGACATTCCCCTACTTTGTATGTTTGCGTGGAGGCCATGTTGGGCTATGTGTTGAAATAGCGATTCTTCTTAGTTAGGTTTCTCTTCAGTCATACAGAGAGTAATGAAAATGCATGCATTTCCAGATTCTCCTTTCCAAGCAGAACATGAATCATCACTGTCTTTCAGATCTGGTCTTTCACTGGGCTGCAAACTCGAGTTGTAAAAGTTGAATTCTGCCTTCCCATTGATAGGGCTTATACGAGTTGTTGAGAGCAGGCCTCCCTGTAACCATGCCGGAAACTGAACTGGTGTCATAGACTGCATTTGGATATCAATTATGAACTCCCATGTTATTGCGAATACAACGCAGACCTTGACATTCCCCTACTTTGTATGTTTGCGTGGAGGCCATGTTGGGCTATGTGTTGAAATAGCGATTCTTCTTAGTTAGCTTTCTCTTCAGGCATACAGAGATTAATGAAAATGCATGCATTTCCAGATTCTCCTTTCCAAGCAGAACATGAATCATCACTGTCTTTCAGATCTGGTCTTTCACTGGGCTGCAAACTCGAGTTGTAAAAGTTGAATTCTGCCTTCCCATTGATAGGGCTTATACGAGTTGTTGAGAGCAGGCCTCCCTGTAACCATGCCGGAAACTGAACTGGTGTCCTAGACTGCATTTGGATATCAATTCTGAACTCCCATGTTATTGCGAATACAACGCAGACCTTGACATTCCCCTACTTTGTATGTTTGCGTGGAGGCCATGTTGGGCTATGTGTTGAAATAGCGATTCTTCTTAGTTAGGTTTCTCTTCAGTCATACAGAGAGTAATGAAAATGCATGCATTTCCAGATTCTCCTTTCCAAGCAGAACATGAATCACCACTGTCTTTCAGATCTGGTCTTTCACTGGGCTGCAAACTTGAGTTGTAAAAGTTGAATTCTGCCTTCCCATTGATAGGGCTTATACGAGTTGTTGAGAACAGGCCTCCCTGTAACCATGCCGGAAACTGAACTGGTGTCCTAGAATGCATTTGGATATCAATTCTGAACTCGCATGTTATTGCGAATACAACGCAGACCTTGACATTCCCCTACTTTGTATGTTTGCGTGGAGGCCATGTTGGGCTATGTGTTGAAATAGCGATTCTTCTTAGTTAGGTTTCTCTTCAGTCATACAGAGAGTAATGAAAATGCATGCATTTCCAGATTCTCCTTTCCAAGCAGAACATGAATCATCACTGTCTTTCAGATCTGGTCTTTCACTGGGCTGCAAACTCGAGTTGTAAAAGTTGAATTCTGCCTTCCCATTGATAGGGCTTATACGAGTTGTTGAGAGCAGGCCTCCCTGTAACCATGCCGGAAACTGAACTGGTGTCATAGACTGCATTTGGATATCAATTATGAACTCCCATGTTATTGCGAATACAACGCAGACCTTGACATTCCCCTACTTTGTATGTTTGCGTGGAGGCCATGTTGGGCTATGTGTTGAAATAGCGATTCTTCTTAGTTAGCTTTCTCTTCAGGCATACAGAGATTAATGAAAATGCATGCATTTCCAGATTCTCCTTTCCAAGCAGAACATGAATCATCACTGTCTTTCAGATCTGGTCTTTCACTGGGCTGCAAACTCGAGTTGTAAAAGTTGAATTCTGCCTTCCCATTGATAGGGCTTATACGAGTTGTTGAGAGCAGGCCTCCCTGTAACCATGCCGGAAACTGAACTGGTGTCCTAGACTGCATTTGGATATCAATTCTGAACTCCCATGTTATTGCGAATACAACGCAGACCTTGACATTCCCCTACTTTGTATGTTTGCGTGGAGGCCATGTTGGGCTATGTGTTGAAATAGCGATTCTTCTTAGTGAGGTTTCTCTTCAGGCATACAGAGATTAATGAAAATGCATGCATTTCCAGATTCTCCTTTCCAAGCAGAACATGAATCATCACTGTCTTTCAGATCTGGTCTTTCACTGGGCTGCAAACTCGAGTTGTAAAAGTTGAATTCTGCCTTCCCATTGATAGGGCTTATACGAGTTGTTGAGAGCAGGCCTCCCTGTAACCATGCCGGAAACTGAACTGGTGTCCTAGACTGCATTTGGATATCAATTCTGAACTCCCATGTTATTGCGAATACAACGCAGACCTTGACATTCCCCTACTTTGTATGTTTGCGTGGAGGCCATGTTGGGCTATGTGTTGAAATAGCGATTCTTCTCAGTGAGGTTTCTCTTCAGTCATACAGAGAGTAATGAAAATGCATGCATTTCCAGATTCTCCTTTCCCAGCAGAACATGAATCATCACTGTCTTTCAGATCTGGTCTTTCACTGGGCTGCAAACTCGAGTTGTAAAAGTTGAATTCTGCCTTCCCATTGATAGGGCTTATACGAGTTGTTGAGAGCAGGCCTCCCTGTAACCATGCCGGAAACTGAACTGGTGTCCTAGACTGCATTTGGATATCAATTCTGAACTCCCATGTTATTGCGAATACAACGCAGACCTTGACATTCCCCTACTTTGTATGTTTGCGTGGAGGCCATGTTGGGCTATGTGTTGAAATAGCGATTCTTCTTAGTTAGGTTTCTCTTCAGTCATACAGAGAGTAATGAAAATGCATGCATTTCCAGATTCTCCTTTCCAAGCAGAACATGAATCATTACTGTCTTTCAGATCTGGTCTTTCACTGGGCTGCAAACTCGAGTTGTAAAAGTTGAATTCTGCCTTCCCATTGATAGGGCTTATACGAGTTGTTGAGAGCAGGCCTCCCTGTAACCATGCCAGAAACTGAACTGGTGTCCTAGACTGCATTTGGATATCAATTCTGAACTCCCATGTTATTGCGAATACAACGCAGACCTTGACATTCCCCTACTTTGTATGTTTGCGTGGAGGCCATGTTGGGCTATGTGTTGAAATAGCGATTCTTCTTAGTTAGCTTTCTCTTCAGGCATACAGAGATTAATGAAAATGCATGCATTTCCAGATTCTCCTTTCCAAGCAGAACATGAATCATCACTGTCTTTCAGATCTGGTCTTTCACTGGGCTGCAAACTCGAGTTGTAAAAGTTGAATTCTGCCTTCCCATTGATAGGGCTTATACGAGTTGTTGAGAGCAGGCCTCCCTGTAACCATGCCGGAAACTGAACTGGTGTCCTAGACTGCATTTGGATATCAATTCTGAACTCCCATGTTATTGCGAATACAACGCAGACCTTGACATTCCCCTACTTTGTATGTTTGCGTGGAGGCCATGTTGGGCTATGTGTTGAAATAGCGATTCTTCTCAGTGAGGTTTCTCTTCAGTCATACAGAGAGTAATGAAAATGCATGCATTTCCAGATTCTCCTTTCCCAGCAGAACATGAATCATCACTGTCTTTCAGATCTGGTCTTTCACTGGGCTGCAAACTCGAGTTGTAAAAGTTGAATTCTGCCTTCCCATTGATAGGGCTTATACGAGTTGTTGAGAGCAGGCCTCCCTGTAACCATGCCGGAAACTGAACTGGTGTCCTAGACTGCATTTGGATATCAATTCTGAACTCCCATGTTATTGCGAATACAACGCAGACCTTGACATTCCCCTACTTTGTATGTTTGCGTGGAGGCCATGTTGGGCTATGTGTTGAAATAGCGATTCTTCTTAGTTAGGTTTCTCTTCAGTCATACAGAGAGTAATGAAAATGCATGCATTTCCAGATTCTCCTTTCCAAGCAGAACATGAATCATTACTGTCTTTCAGATCTGGTCTTTCACTGGGCTGCAAACTCGAGTTGTAAAAGTTGAATTCTGCCTTCCCATTGATAGGGCTTATACGAGTTGTTGAGAGCAGGCCTCCCTGTAACCATGCCAGAAACTGAACTGGTGTCCTAGACTGCATTTGGATATCAATTCTGAACTCCCATGTTATTGCGAATACAACGCAGACCTTGACATTCCCCTACTTTGTATGTTTGCGTGGAGGCCATGTTGGGCTATGTGTTGAAATAGCGATTCTTCTTAGTTAGCTTTCTCTTCAGGCATACAGAGATTAATGAAAATGCATGCATTTCCAGATTCTCCTTTCCAAGCAGAACATGAATCATCACTGTCTTTCAGATCTGGTCTTTCACTGGGCTGCAAACTCGAGTTGTAAAAGTTGAATTCTGCCTTCCCATTGATAGGGCTTATACGAGTTGTTGAGAGCAGGCCTCCCTGTAACCATGCCGGAAACTGAACTGGTGTCCTAGACTGCATTTGGATATCAATTCTGAACTCCCATGTTATTGCGAATACAACGCAGACCTTGACATTCCCCTACTTTGTATGTTTGCGTGGAGGCCATGTTGGGCTATGTGTTGAAATAGCGATTCTTCTTAGTTAGCTTTCTCTTCAGGCATACAGAGATTAATGAAAATGCATGCATTTCCAGATTCTCCTTTCCAAGCAGAACATGAATCATCACTGTCTTTCAGATCTGGTCTTTCACTGGGCTGCAAACTCGAGTTGTAAAAGTTGAATTCTGCCTTCCCATTGATAGGGCTTATACGAGTTGTTGAGAGCAGGCCTCCCTGTAACCATGCCGGAAACTGAACTGGTGTCCTAGACTGCATTTGGATATCAATTCTGAACTCCCATGTTATTGCGAATACAACGCAGACCTTGACATTCCCCTACTTTGTATGTTTGCGTGGAGGCCATGTTGGGCTATGTGTTGAAATAGCGATTCTTCTTAGTGAGGTTTCTCTTCAGTCATACAGAGAGTAATGAAAATGCATGCATTTCCAGATTCTCCTTTCCCAGCAGAACATGAATCATCACTGTCTTTCAGATCTGGTCTTTCACTGGGCTGCAAACTCGAGTTGTAAAAGTTGAATTCTGCCTTCCCATTGATAGGGCTTATACGAGTTGTTGAGAGCAGGCCTCCCTGTAACCATGCCGGAAACTGAACTGGTGTCCTAGACTGCATTTGGATATCAATTCTGAACTCCCATGTTATTGCGAATACAACGCAGACCTTGACATTCCCCTACTTTGTATGTTTGCGTGGAGGCCATTTTGGGCTATGTGTTGAAATAGCGATTCTTCTTAGTTTGCTTTCTCTTCAATCATACAGAGAGTAATGAAAATGCTTGCATTTCCAGATTCTCCTTTCCAAGCAGAACATGAATCATCACTGTCTTTCAGATCTGGTCTTTCACTGGGCTGCAAACCCGAGTTGTAAAAGTTGAATTCTGCCTTCCCATTGATAGGGCTTATACGAGTTGTTGAGAGCAGGCCTCCCTGTAACCATGCCGGAAACTGAACTGGTGTCCTAGACTGCATTTGGATATCAATTCTGAACTCCCATGTTATTGCGAATACAACGCAGACCTTGACATTCCCTTACTTTGTATGTTTGCGTGGAGGCCATGTTGGGCTATGTGTTGAAATAGCGATTCTTCTTAGTTTGCTTTCTCTTCAATCATACAGAGAGTAATGAAAATGCATGCATTTCCAGATTCTCCTTTCCAAGCAGAACATGAATCATCACTGTCTTTCAGATCTGGTCTTTCACTGGGCTGCAAACTTGAGTTGTAAAAGTTGAATTCTGCCTTCCCATTGATAGGGCTTATACGAGTTGTTGAGAACAGGCCACCCTGTAACCATGCCGGAAACTGAACTGGTGTCCTAGAATGCATTTGGATATCAATTCTGAACTCGCATGTTATTGCGAATACAACGCAGACCTTGACATTCCCCTACTTTGTATGTTTGCGTGGAGGCCATGTTGGGCTATGTGTTGAAATAGCGATTCTTCTTAGTTAGGTTTCTCATCAGTCATACAGAGAGTAATGAAAATGCATGCATTTCCAGATTCTCCTTTCCAAGCAGAATATGAATCATCACTGTCTTTCAGATCTGGTCTTTCACTGGGCTGCAAACTCGAGTTGTAAAAGTTGAATTCTGCCTTCCCATTGATAGGGCTTATACGAGTTGTTGAGAGCAGGCCTCCCTGTAACCATGCCGGAAACTGAACTGGTGTCCTAGACTGCATTTGGATATCAATTCTGAACTCCCATGTTATTGCGAATACAACGCAGACCTTGACATTCCGTTACTTTGTATGTTTGCGTGGAGGCCATGTTGGGCTATGTGTTGAAATAGCGATTCTTCTTAGTTTGCTTTCTCTTCAATCATACAGAGAGTAATGAAAATGCATGCATTTCCAGATTCTCCTTTCCAAGCAGAACATGAATCATCACTGTCTTTCAGATCTGGTCTTTCACTGGGCTGCAAACTTGAGTTGTAAAAGTTGAATTCTGCCTTCCCATTGATAGGGCTTATACGAGTTGTTGAGAACAGGCCTCCCTGTAACCATGCCGGAAACTGAACTGGTGTCCTAGAATGCATTTGGATATCAATTCTGAACTCGCATGTTATTGCGAATACAACGCAGACCTTGACATTCCCCTACTTTGTATGTTTGCGTGGAGGCCATGTTGGGCTATGTGTTGAAATAGCGATTCTTCTTAGTTAGCTTTCTCTTCAGGCATACAGAGATTAATGAAAATGCATGCATTTCCAGATTCTCCTTTCCAAGCAGAACATGAATCATCACTGTCTTTCAGATCTGGTCTTTCACTGGGCTGCAAACCCGAGTTGTAAAAGTTGAATTCTGCCTTCCCATTGATAGGGCTTATACGAGTTGTTGAGAGCAGGCCTCCCTGTAACCATGCCGGAAACTGAACTGGTGTCCTAGACTGCATTTGGATATCAATTCTGAACTCCCATGTTATTGCGAATACAACGCAGACCTTGACATTCCCCTACTTTGTATGTTTGCGTGGAGGCCATGTTGGGCTATGTGTTGAAATAGCGATTCTTCTTAGTTAGCTTTCTCTTCAGTCATACAGAGAGTAATGAAAATGCATGCATTTCAGATTCTCCTTCAAGCAGAACATGAATCATCACTGTCTTTCAGATCTGGTCTTTCACTGGGCTGCAAACTCGAGTTGTAAAAGTTGAATTCTGCTTCCCATTGATAGGGCTTATACGAGTTGTTGAGAGCAGGCCTCCCTGTAACCATGCCGGAAACTGAACTGGTGTCCTAGACTGCATTTGGATATCAATTCTGAACTCCCATGTTATTGCGAATACAACGCAGACCTTGACATTCCCTACTTGTATGTTTGCGTGGAGGCCATGTTGGGCTATGTGTTGAAATAGCGATTCTTCTTAGTTAGCTTTCTCTTCAGGCATACAGAGAGTAATGAAAATGCATGCATTTCCAGATTCTCCTTTCCAAGCAGAACATGAATCATCACTGTCTTTCAGATCTGGTCTTTCACTGGGCTGCAAACTCGAGTTGTAAAAGTTGAATTCTGCCTTCCCATTGATAGGGCTTATAACGAGTTGTTGAGAGCAGGCCTCCCTGTAACCATGCCGGAACTGAACTGGTGTCCTAGACTGCATTTGGATATCAATTCTGAACTCCCATGTTATTGCGAATACAACGCAGACCTTGACATTCCCTACTTTGTATGTTTGCGTGGAGGCCATGTTGGGCTATGTGTTGAAATAGCGATTCTTCTTAGTTAGGTTTCTCTTCAGTCATACAGAGAGTAATGAAAATGCATGCATTCCAGATTCTCCTTTCCAAGCAGAACATGAATCACCACTGTCTTTCAGATCTGGTCTTTCACTGGGCTGCAAACTTGAGTGTAAAAGTTGAATTCTGCCTTCCCATTGATAGGGCTTATACGAGTTGTTGAGAACAGGCCTCCCTGTAACCATGCCGGAAACTGAACTGGTGTCCTAGAATGCATTTGGATATCAATTCTGAACTCGCATGTTATTGCGAATACAACGCAGACCTTGACATTCCCCTACTTTGTATGTTTGCGTGGAGGCCATGTTGGGCTATGTGTTGAAATAGCGATTCTTCTTAGTTAGGTTTCTCTTCAGTCATACAGAGAGTAATGAAAATGCATGCATTTCCAGATTCTCCTTTCCAAGCAGAACATGAATCATCACTGTCTTTCAGATCTGGTCTTTCACTGGGCTGCAAACTCGAGTTGTAAAAGTTGAATTCTGCCTTCCATTGATAGGCTTATACGAGTTGTTGAGAGCAGGCCTCCTGTAACCATGCCGGAAACTGAACTGGTGTCATAGACTGCATTTGGATATCAATTATGAACTCCCATGTTATTGCGAATACAACGCAGACCTTGACATTCCCCTACTTTGTATGTTTGCGTGGAGGCCATGTTGGGCTATGTGTTGAAATAGCGATTCTTCTTAGTTAGCTTTCTCTTCAGGCATACAGAGATTAATGAAAATGCATGCATTTCCAGATTCTCCTTTCCAAGCAGAACATGAATCATCACTGTCTTTCAGATCTGGTCTTTCACTGGGCTGCAAACTCGAGTTGTAAAAGTTGAATTCTGCCTTCCCATTTATAGGGCTTATACGAGTTGTTGAGAGCAGGCCTCCCTGTAACCATGCCGGAAACTGAACTGGTGTCCTAGACTGCATTTGGATATCAATTCTGAACTCCCATGTTATTGCGAATACAACGCAGACCTTGACATTCCCCTACTTTGTATGTTTGCGTGGAGGCCATGTTGGGCTATGTGTTGAAATAGCGATTCTTCTTAGTTAGCTTTCTCTTCAGGCATACAGAGATTAATGAAAATGCATGCATTTCCAGATTCTCCTTTCCAAGCAGAACATGAATCATCACTGTCTTTCAGATCTGGTCTTTCACTGGGCTGCAAACTCGAGTTGTAAAAGTTGAATTCTGCCTTCCCATTGATAGGGCTTATACGAGTTGTTGAGAGCAGGCCTCCCTGTAACCATGCCGGAAACTGAACTGGTGTCCTAGACTGCATTTGGATATCAATTCTGAACTCCCATGTTATTGCGAATACAACGCAGACCTTGACATTCCCCTACTTTGTATGTTTGCGTGGAGGCCATGTTGGGCTATGTGTTGAAATAGCGATTCTTCTTAGTTAGGTTTCTCTTCAGTCATACAGAGAGTAATGAAAATGCATGCATTTCCAGATTCTCCTTTCCAAGCAGAACATGAATCATCACTGTCTTTCAGATCTGGTCTTTCACTGGGCTGCAAACTCGAGTTGTAAAAGTTGAATTCTGCCTTCCCATTGATAGGGCTTATACGAGTTGTTGAGAGCAGGCCTCCCTGTAACCATGCCGGAAACTGAACTGGTGTCCTAGACTGCATTTGGATATCAATTCTGAACTCCCATGTTATTGCGAATACAACGCAGACCTTGACATTCCCCTACTTTGTATGTTTGCGTGGAGGCCATGTTGGGCTATGTGTTGAAAGAGCGATTCTTCTTAGTTAGCTTTCTCTTCAGGCATACAGAGATTAATGAAAATGCATGCATTTCCAGATTCTCCTTTCCAAGCAGAACATGAATCATCACTGTCTTTCAGATCTGGTCTTTCACTGGGCTGCAAACCCGAGTTGTAAAAGTTGAATTCTGCCTTCCCATTGATAGGGCTTTTACGAGTTGTTGAGAGCAGGCCTCCCTGTAACCATGCCGGAAACTGAACTGGTGTCCTAGACTGCATTTGGATATCAATTCTGAACTCCCATGTTATTGCGAATACAACGCAGACCTTGACATTCCCCTACTTTGTATGTTTGCGTGGAGGCCATGTTGGGCTATGTGTTGAAATAGCGATTCTTCTTAGTTTGCTTTCTCTTCAATCATACAGAGAGTAATGAAAATGCTTGCATTTCCAGATTCTCCTTTCCAAGCAGAACATGAATCATCACTGTCTTTCAGATCTGGTCTTTCACTGGGCTGCAAACCCGAGTTGTAAAAGTTGAATTCTGCCTTCCCATTGATAGGGCTTATACGAGTTGTTGAGAGCAGGCCTCCCTGTAACCATGCCGGAAACTGAACTGGTGTCCTAGAATGCATTTGGATATCAATTCTGAACTCGCATGTTATTGCGAATACAACGCAGACCTTGACATTCCCCTACTTTGTATGTTTGCGTGGAGGCCATGTTGGGCTATGTGTTGAAATAGCGATTCTTCTTAGTTAGCTTTCTCTTCAGGCATACAGAGAGTAATGAAAATGCATGCATTTCCAGATTCTCCTTTCCAAGCAGAACATGAATCATCACTGTCTTTCAGATCTGGTCTTTCACTGGGCTGCAAACTCGAGTTGTAAAAGTTGAATTCTGCCTTCCCATTGATAGGGCTTATACGAGTTGTTGAGAGCAGGCCTCCCTGTAACCATGCCGGAAACTGAACTGGTGTCCTAGACTGCATTTGGATATCAACTCTGAACTCCCATGTTATTGCGAATACAACGCAGACCTTGACATTCCCCTACTTTGTATGTTTGCGTGGAGGCCATGTTGGGCTATGTGTTGAAATAGCGATTCTTCTTAGTTAGGTTTCTCTTCAGTCATACAGAGAGTAATGAAAATGCATGCATTTCCAGATTCTCCTTTCCAAGCAGAACATGAATCACCACTGTCTTTCAGATCTGGTCTTTCACTGGGCTGCAAACTTGAGTTGTAAAAGTTGAATTCTGCCTTCCCATTGATAGGGCTTATACGAGTTGTTGAGAACAGGCCTCCCTGTAACCATGCCGGAAACTGAACTGGTGTCCTAGAATGCATTTGGATATCAATTCTGAACTCGCATGTTATTGCGAATACAACGCAGACCTTGACATTCCCCTACTTTGTATGTTTGCGTGGAGGCCATGTTGGGCTATGTGTTGAAATAGCGATTCTTCTTAGTTAGGTTTCTCTTCAGTCATACAGAGAGTAATGAAAATGCATGCATTTCCAGATTCTCCTTTCCAAGCAGAACATGAATCATCACTGTCTTTCAGATCTGGTCTTTCACTGGGCTGCAAACTCGAGTTGTAAAAGTTGAATTCTGCCTTCCCATTGATAGGGCTTATACGAGTTGTTGAGAGCAGGCCTCCCTGTAACCATGCCGGAAACTGAACTGGTGTCATAGACTGCATTTGGATATCAATTATGAACTCCCATGTTATTGCGAATACAACGCAGACCTTGACATTCCCCTACTTTGTATGTTTGCGTGGAGGCCATGTTGGGCTATGTGTTGAAATAGCGATTCTTCTTAGTTAGCTTTCTCTTCAGGCATACAGAGATTAATGAAAATGCATGCATTTCCAGATTCTCCTTTCCAAGCAGAACATGAATCATCACTGTCTTTCAGATCTGGTCTTTCACTGGGCTGCAAACTCGAGTTGTAAAAGTTGAATTCTGCCTTCCCATTGATAGGGCTTATACGAGTTGTTGAGAGCAGGCCTCCCTGTAACCATGCCGGAAACTGAACTGGTGTCCTAGACTGCATTTGGATATCAATTCTGAACTCCCATGTTATTGCGAATACAACGCAGACCTTGACATTCCCCTACTTTGTATGTTTGCGTGGAGGCCATGTTGGGCTATGTGTTGAAATAGCGATTCTTCTTAGTTAGCTTTCTCTTCAGGCATACAGAGATTAATGAAAATGCATGCATTTCCAGATTCTCCTTTCCAAGCAGAACATGAATCATCACTGTCTTTCAGATCTGGTCTTTCACTGGGCTGCAAACTCGAGTTGTAAAAGTTGAATTCTGCCTTCCCATTGATAGGGCTTATACGAGTTGTTGAGAGCAGGCCTCCCTGTAACCATGCCGGAAACTGAACTGGTGTCCTAGACTGCATTTGGATATCAATTCTGAACTCCCATGTTATTGCGAATACAACGCAGACCTTGACATTCCCCTACTTTGTATGTTTGCGTGGAGGCCATGTTGGGCTATGTGTTGAAATAGCGATTCTTCTTAGTTAGGTTTCTCTTCAGTCATACAGAGAGTAATGAAAATGCATGCATTTCCAGATTCTCCTTTCCAAGCAGAACATGAATCATCACTGTCTTTCAGATCTGGTCTTTCACTGGGCTGCAAACTCGAGTTGTAAAAGTTGAATTCTGCCTTCCCATTGATAGGGCTTATACGAGTTGTTGAGAGCAGGCCTCCCTGTAACCATGCCGGAAACTGAACTGGTGTCCTAGACTGCATTTGGATATCAATTCTGAACTCCCATGTTATTGCGAATACAACGCAGACCTTGACATTCCCCTACTTTGTATGTTTGCGTGGAGGCCATGTTGGGCTATGTGTTGAAATAGCGATTCTTCTTAGTTAGCTTTCTCTTCAGGCATACAGAGATTAATGAAAATGCATGCATTTCCAGATTCTCCTTTCCAAGCAGAACATGAATCATCACTGTCTTTCAGATCTGGTCTTTCACTGGGCTGCAAACCCGAGTTGTAAAAGTTGAATTCTGCCTTCCCATTGATAGGGCTTATACGAGTTGTTGAGAGCAGGCCTCCCTGTAACCATGCCGGAAACTGAACTGGTGTCCTAGACTGCATTTGGATATCAATTCTGAACTCCCATGTTATTGCGAAAACAACGCAGACCTTGACATTCCCCTACTTTGTATGTTTGCGTGGAGGCCATGTTGGGCTATGTGTTGAAATAGCGATTCTTCTTAGTTTGCTTTCTCTTCAATCATACAGAGAGTAATGAAAATCCTTGCATTTCCAGATTCTCCTTTCCAAGCAGAACATGAATCACCACTGTCTTTCAGATCTGGTCTTTCACTGGGCTGCAAACTTGAGTTGTAAAAGTTGAATTCTGCCTTCCCATTGATAGGGCTTATACGAGTTGTTGAGAACAGGCCTCCCTGTAACCATGCCGGAAACTGAACTGGTGTCCTAGAATGCATTTGGATATCAATTCTGAACTCGCATGTTATTGCGAATACAACGCAGACCTTGACATTCCCCTACTTTGTATGTTTGCGTGGAGGCCATGTTGGGCTATGTGTTGAAATAGCGATTCTTCTTAGTTTGCTTTCTCTTCAATCATACAGAGAGTAATGAAAATCCTTGCATTTCCAGATTCTCCTTTCCAAGCAGAACATGAATCACCACTGTCTTTCAGATCTGGTCTTTCACTGGGCTGCAAACTTGAGTTGTAAAAGTTGAATTCTGCCTTCCCATTGATAGGGCTTATACGAGTTGTTGAGAACAGGCCTCCCTGTAACCATGCCGGAAACTGAACTGGTGTCCTAGAATGCATTTGGATATCAATTCTGAACTCGCATGTTATTGCGAATACAACGCAGACCTTGACATTCCCCTACTTTGTATGTTTGCGTGGAGGCCATGTTGGGCTATGTGTTGAAATAGCGATTCTTCTTAGTTAGGTTTCTCTTCAGTCATACAGAGAGTAATGAAAATGCATGCATTTCCAGATTCTCCTTTCCAAGCAGAACATGAATCATCACTGTCTTTCAGATCTGGTCTTTCACTGGGCTGCAAACTCGAGTTGTAAAAGTTGAATTCTGCCTTCCCATTGATAGGGCTTATACGAGTTGTTGAGAGCAGGCCTCCCTGTAACCATGCCGGAAACTGAACTGGTGTCCTAGACTGCATTTGGATATCAATTCTGAACTCCCATGTTATTGCGAATACAACGCAGACCTTGACATTCCCCTACTTTGTATGTTTGCGTGGAGGCCATGTTGGGCTATGTGTTGAAATAGCGATTCTTCTTAGTTAGCTTTCTCTTCAGGCATACAGAGATTAATGAAAATGCATGCATTTCCAGATTCTCCTTTCCAAGCAGAACATGAATCATCACTGTCTTTCAGATCTGGTCTTTCACTGGGCTGCAAACTCGAGTTGTAAAAGTTGAATTCTGCCTTCCCATTGATAGGGCTTATACGAGTTGTTGAGAGCAGGCCTCCCTGTAACCATGCCGGAAACTGAACTGGTGTCCTAGACTGCATTTGGATATCAATTCTGAACTCCCATGTTATTGCGAATACAACGCAGACCTTGACATTCCCCTACTTTGTATGTTTGCGTGGAGGCCATGTTGGGCTATGTGTTGAAATAGCGATTCTTCTTAGTTAGCTTTCTCTTCAGGCATACAGAGATTAATGAAAATGCATGCATTTCCAGATTCTCCTTTCCAAGCAGAACATGAATCATCACTGTCTTTCAGATCTGGTCTTTCACTGGGCTGCAAACCCGAGTTGTAAAAGTTGAATTCTGCCTTCCCATTGATAGGGCTTATACGAGTTGTTGAGAGCAGGCCTCCCTGTAACCATGCCGGAAACTGAACTGGTGTCCTAGACTGCATTTGGATATCAATTCTGAACTCCCATGTTATTGCGAAAACAACGCAGACCTTGACATTCCCCTACTTTGTATGTTTGCGTGGAGGCCATGTTGGGCTATGTGTTGAAATAGCGATTCTTCTTAGTTTGCTTTCTCTTCAATCATACAGAGAGTAATGAAAATGCTTGCATTTCCAGATTCTCCTTTCCAAGCAGAACATGAATCATCACTGTCTTTCAGATCTGGTCTTTCACTGGGCTGCAAACCCGAGTTGTAAAAGTTGAATTCTGCCTTCCCATTGATAGGGCTTATACGAGTTGTTGAGAGCAGGCCTCCCTGTAACCATGCCGGAAACTGAACTGGTGTCCTAGACTGCATTTGGATATCAATTCTGAACTCCCATGTTATTGCGAATACAACGCAGACCTTGGCATTCCCTTACTTTGTATGTTTGCGTGGAGGCCATGTTGGGCTATGTGTTGAAATAGCGATTCTTCTTAGTTTGCTTTCTCTTCAATCATACAGAGAGTAATGAAAATGCATGCATTTCCAGATTCTCCTTTCCAAGCAGAACATGAATCATCACTGTCTTTCAGATCTGGTCTTTCACTGGGCTGCAAACTTGAGTTGTAAAAGTTGAATTCTGCCTTCCCATTGATAGGGCTTATACGAGTTGTTGAGAACAGGCCTCCCTGTAACCATGCCGGAAACTGAACTGGTGTCCTAGAATGCATTTGGATATCAATTCTGAACTCGCATGTTATTGCGAATACAACGCAGACCTTGACATTCCCCTACTTTGTATGTTTGCGTGGAGGCCATGTTGGGCTATGTGTTGAAATAGAGATTCTTCTTAGTTTGCTTTCTCTTCAATCATACAGAGAGTAATGAAAATGCATGCATTTCCAGATTCTCCTTTCCAAGCAGAACATGAATCATCACTGTCTTTCAGATCTGGTCTTTCACTGGGCTGCAAACTCGAGTTGTAAAAGTTGAATTCTGCCTTCCCATTGATAGGGCTTATACGAGTTGTTGAGAGCAGGCCTCCCTGTAACCATGCCGGAAACTGAACTGGTGTCCTAGACTGCATTTGGATATCAATTCTGAACTCCCATGTTATTGCGAATACAACGCAGACCTTGACATTCCCCTACTTTGTATGTTTGCGTGGAGGCCATGTTGGGCTATGTGTTGAAATAGCGATTCTTCTTAGTTAGCTTTCTCTTCAGGCATACAGAGATTAATGAAAATGCATGCATTTCCAGATTCTCCTTTCCAAGCAGAACATGAATCATCACTGTCTTTCAGATCTGGTCTTTCACTGGGCTGCAAACCCGAGTTGTAAAAGTTGAATTCTGCCTTCCCATTGATAGGGCTTATACGAGTTGTTGAGAGCAGGCCTCCCTGTAACCATGCCGGAAACTGAACTGGTGTCCTAGACTGCATTTGGATATCAATTCTGAACTCCCATGTTATTGCGAAAACAACGCAGACCTTGACATTCCCCTACTTTGTATGTTTGCGTGGAGGCCATGTTGGGCTATGTGTTGAAATAGCGATTCTTCTTAGTTTGCTTTCTCTTCAATCATACAGAGAGTAATGAAAATCCTTGCATTTCCAGATTCTCCTTTCCAAGCAGAACATGAATCACCACTGTCTTTCAGATCTGGTCTTTCACTGGGCTGCAAACTTGAGTTGTAAAAGTTGAATTCTGCCTTCCCATTGATAGGGCTTATACGAGTTGTTGAGAACAGGCCTCCCTGTAACCATGCCGGAAACTGAACTGGTGTCCTAGAATGCATTTGGATATCAATTCTGAACTCGCATGTTATTGCGAATACAACGCAGACCTTGACATTCCCCTACTTTGTATGTTTGCGTGGAGGCCATGTTGGGCTATGTGTTGAAATAGCGATTCTTCTTAGTTAGGTTTCTCTTCAGTCATACAGAGAGTAATGAAAATGCATGCATTTCCAGATTCTCCTTTCCAAGCAGAACATGAATCATCACTGTCTTTCAGATCTGGTCTTTCACTGGGCTGCAAACTCGAGTTGTAAAAGTTGAATTCTGCCTTCCCATTGATAGGGCTTATACGAGTTGTTGAGAGCAGGCCTCCCTGTAACCATGCCGGAAACTGAACTGGTGTCATAGACTGCATTTGGATATCAATTATGAACTCCCATGTTATTGCGAATACAACGCAGACCTTGACATTCCCCTACTTTGTATGTTTGCGTGGAGGCCATGTTGGGCTATGTGTTGAAATAGCGATTCTTCTTAGTTAGCTTTCTCTTCAGGCATACAGAGAGTAATGAAAATGCATGCATTTCCAGATTCTCCTTTCCAAGCAGAACATGAATCATCACTGTCTTTCAGATCTGGTCTTTCACTGGGCTGCAAACTCGAGTTGTAAAAGTTGAATTCTGCCTTCCCATTGATAGGGCTTATACGAGTTGTTGAGAGCAGGCCTCCCTGTAACCATGCCGGAAACTGAACTGGTGTCCTAGACTGCATTTGGATATCAATTCTGAACTCCCATGTTATTGCGAATACAACGCAGACCTTGACATTCCCCTACTTTGTATGTTTGCGTGGAGGCCATGTTGGGCTATGTGTTGAAATAGCGATTCTTCTTAGTTAGCTTTCTCTTCAGGCATACAGAGATTAATGAAAATGCATGCATTTCCAGATTCTCCTTTCCAAGCAGAACATGAATCATCACTGTCTTTCAGATCTGGTCTTTCACTGGGCTGCAAACCCGAGTTGTAAAAGTTGAATTCTGCCTTCCCATTGATAGGGCTTATACGAGTTGTTGAGAGCAGGCCTCCCTGTAACCATGCCGGAAACTGAACTGGTGTCCTAGACTGCATTTGGATATCAATTCTGAACTCCCATGTTATTGCGAAAACAACGCAGACCTTGACATTCCCCTACTTTGTATGTTTGCGTGGAGGCCATGTTGGGCTATGTGTTGAAATAGCGATTCTTCTTAGTTTGCTTTCTCTTCAATCATACAGAGAGTAATGAAAATGCTTGCATTTCCAGATTCACCTTTCCAAGCAGAACATGAATCATCACTGTCTTTCAGATCTGGTCTTTCACTGGGCTGCAAACCCGAGTTGTAAAAGTTGAATTCTGCCTTCCCATTGATAGGGCTTATACGAGTTGTTGAGAGCAGGCCTCCCTGTAACCATGCCGGAAACTGAACTGGTGTCCTAGACTGCATTTGGATATCAATTCTGAACTCCCATGTTATTGCGAATACAACGCAGACCTTGACATTCCCTTACTTTGTATGTTTGCGTGGAGGCCATGTTGGGCTATGTGTTGAAATAGCGATTCTTCTTAGTTTGCTTTCTCTTCAATCATACAGAGAGTAATGAAAATGCATGCATTTCCAGATTCTCCTTTCCAAGCAGAACATGAATCATCACTGTCTTTCAGATCTGGTCTTTCACTGGGCTGCAAACTTGAGTTGTAAAAGTTGAATTCTGCCTTCCCATTGATAGGGCTTATACGAGTTGTTGAGAACAGGCCTCCCTGTAACCATGCCGGAAACTGAACTGGTGTCCTAGAATGCATTTGGATATCAATTCTGAACTCGCATGTTATTGCGAATACAACGCAGACCTTGACATTCCCCTACTTTGTATGTTTGCGTGGAGGCCATGTTGGGCTATGTGTTGAAATAGAGATTCTTCTTAGTTTGCTTTCTCTTCAATCATACAGAGAGTAATGAAAATGCATGCATTTCCAGATTCTCCTTTCCAAGCAGAACATGAATCATCACTGTCTTTCAGATCTGGTCTTTCACTGGGCTGCAAACTCGAGTTGTAAAAGTTGAATTCTGCCTTCCCATTGATAGGGCTTATACGAGTTGTTGAGAGCAGGCCTCCCTGTAACCATGCCGGAAACTGAACTGGTGTCCTAGACTGCATTTGGATATCAATTCTGAACTCCCATGTTATTGCGAATACAACGCAGACCTTGACATTCCCCTACTTTGTATGTTTGCGTGGAGGCCATGTTGGGCTATGTGTTGAAATAGCGATTCTTCTTAGTTAGCTTTCTCTTCAGGCATACAGAGATTAATGAAAATGCATGCATTTCCAGATTCTCCTTTCCAAGCAGAACATGAATCATCACTGTCTTTCAGATCTGGTCTTTCACTGGGCTGCAAACTCGAGTTGTAAAAGTTGAATTCTGCCTTCCCATTGATAGGGCTTATACGAGTTGTTGAGAGCAGGCCTCCCTGTAACCATGCCGGAAACTGAACTGGTGTCCTAGACTGCATTTGGATATCAATTCTGAACTCCCATGTTATTGCGAATACAACGCAGACCTTGACATTCCCCTACTTTGTATGTTTGCGTGGAGGCCATGTTGGGCTATGTGTTGAAATAGCGATTCTTCTCAGTGAGGTTTCTCTTCAGTCATACAGAGAGTAATGAAAATGCATGCATTTCCAGATTCTCCTTTCCCAGCAGAACATGAATCATCACTGTCTTTCAGATCTGGTCTTTCACTGGGCTGCAAACTCGAGTTGTAAAAGTTGAATTCTGCCTTCCCATTGATAGGGCTTATACGAGTTGTTGAGAGCAGGCCTCCCTGTAACCATGCCGGAAACTGAACTGGTGTCCTAGACTGCATTTGGATATCAATTCTGAACTCCCATGTTATTGCGAATACAACGCAGACCTTGACATTCCCCTACTTTGTATGTTTGCGTGGAGGCCATGTTGGGCTATGTGTTGAAATAGCGATTCTTCTTAGTTAGGTTTCTCTTCAGTCATACAGAGAGTAATGAAAATGCATGCATTTCCAGATTCTCCTTTCCAAGCAGAACATGAATCATTACTGTCTTTCAGATCTGGTCTTTCACTGGGCTGCAAACTCGAGTTGTAAAAGTTGAATTCTGCCTTCCCATTGATAGGGCTTATACGAGTTGTTGAGAGCAGGCCTCCCTGTAACCATGCCAGAAACTGAACTGGTGTCCTAGACTGCATTTGGATATCAATTCTGAACTCCCATGTTATTGCGAATACAACGCAGACCTTGACATTCCCCTACTTTGTATGTTTGCGTGGAGGCCATGTTGGGCTATGTGTTGAAATAGCGATTCTTCTTAGTTAGCTTTCTCTTCAGGCATACAGAGATTAATGAAAATGCATGCATTTCCAGATTCTCCTTTCCAAGCAGAACATGAATCATCACTGTCTTTCAGATCTGGTCTTTCACTGGGCTGCAAACTCGAGTTGTAAAAGTTGAATTCTGCCTTCCCATTGATAGGGCTTATACGAGTTGTTGAGAGCAGGCCTCCCTGTAACCATGCCGGAAACTGAACTGGTGTCCTAGACTGCATTTGGATATCAATTCTGAACTCCCATGTTATTGCGAATACAACGCAGACCTTGACATTCCCCTACTTTGTATGTTTGCGTGGAGGCCATGTTGGGCTATGTGTTGAAATAGCGATTCTTCTCAGTGAGGTTTCTCTTCAGTCATACAGAGAGTAATGAAAATGCATGCATTTCCAGATTCTCCTTTCCCAGCAGAACATGAATCATCACTGTCTTTCAGATCTGGTCTTTCACTGGGCTGCAAACTCGAGTTGTAAAAGTTGAATTCTGCCTTCCCATTGATAGGGCTTATACGAGTTGTTGAGAGCAGGCCTCCCTGTAACCATGCCGGAAACTGAACTGGTGTCCTAGACTGCATTTGGATATCAATTCTGAACTCCCATGTTATTGCGAATACAACGCAGACCTTGACATTCCCCTACTTTGTATGTTTGCGTGGAGGCCATGTTGGGCTATGTGTTGAAATAGCGATTCTTCTTAGTTAGGTTTCTCTTCAGTCATACAGAGAGTAATGAAAATGCATGCATTTCCAGATTCTCCTTTCCAAGCAGAACATGAATCATTACTGTCTTTCAGATCTGGTCTTTCACTGGGCTGCAAACTCGAGTTGTAAAAGTTGAATTCTGCCTTCCCATTGATAGGGCTTATACGAGTTGTTGAGAGCAGGCCTCCCTGTAACCATGCCAGAAACTGAACTGGTGTCCTAGACTGCATTTGGATATCAATTCTGAACTCCCATGTTATTGCGAATACAACGCAGACCTTGACATTCCCCTACTTTGTATGTTTGCGTGGAGGCCATGTTGGGCTATGTGTTGAAATAGCGATTCTTCTTAGTTAGCTTTCTCTTCAGGCATACAGAGATTAATGAAAATGCATGCATTTCCAGATTCTCCTTTCCAAGCAGAACATGAATCATCACTGTCTTTCAGATCTGGTCTTTCACTGGGCTGCAAACTCGAGTTGTAAAAGTTGAATTCTGCCTTCCCATTGATAGGGCTTATACGAGTTGTTGAGAGCAGGCCTCCCTGTAACCATGCCGGAAACTGAACTGGTGTCCTAGACTGCATTTGGATATCAATTCTGAACTCCCATGTTATTGCGAATACAACGCAGACCTTGACATTCCCCTACTTTGTATGTTTGCGTGGAGGCCATGTTGGGCTATGTGTTGAAATAGCGATTCTTCTTAGTTAGCTTTCTCTTCAGGCATACAGAGATTAATGAAAATGCATGCATTTCCAGATTCTCCTTTCCAAGCAGAACATGAATCATCACTGTCTTTCAGATCTGGTCTTTCACTGGGCTGCAAACTCGAGTTGTAAAAGTTGAATTCTGCCTTCCCATTGATAGGGCTTATACGAGTTGTTGAGAGCAGGCCTCCCTGTAACCATGCCGGAAACTGAACTGGTGTCCTAGACTGCATTTGGATATCAATTCTGAACTCCCATGTTATTGCGAATACAACGCAGACCTTGACATTCCCCTACTTTGTATGTTTGCGTGGAGGCCATGTTGGGCTATGTGTTGAAATAGCGATTCTTCTTAGTGAGGTTTCTCTTCAGTCATACAGAGAGTAATGAAAATGCATGCATTTCCAGATTCTCCTTTCCCAGCAGAACATGAATCATCACTGTCTTTCAGATCTGGTCTTTCACTGGGCTGCAAACTCGAGTTGTAAAAGTTGAATTCTGCCTTCCCATTGATAGGGCTTATACGAGTTGTTGAGAGCAGGCCTCCCTGTAACCATGCCGGAAACTGAACTGGTGTCCTAGACTGCATTTGGATATCAATTCTGAACTCCCATGTTATTGCGAATACAACGCAGACCTTGACATTCCCCTACTTTGTATGTTTGCGTGGAGGCCATGTTGGGCTATGTGTTGAAAGAGCGATTCTTCTTAGTTAGCTTTCTCTTCAGGCATACAGAGATTAATGAAAATGCATGCATTTCCAGATTCTCCTTTCCAAGCAGAACATGAATCATCACTGTCTTTCAGATCTGGTCTTTCACTGGGCTGCAAACTCGAGTTGTAAAAGTTGAATTCTGCCTTCCCATTGATAGGGCTTATACGAGTTGTTGAGAGCAGGCCTCCCTGTAACCATGCCGGAAACTGAACTGGTGTCCTAGACTGCATTTGGATATCAATTCTGAACTCGCATGTTATTGCGAATACAACGCAGACCTTGACATTCCCCTACTTTGTATGTTTGCGTGGAGGCCATGTTGGGCTATGTGTTGAAATAGCGATTCTTCTTAGTTAGCTTTCTCTTCAGGCATACAGAGATTAATGAAAATGCATGCATTTCCAGATTCTCCTTTCCAAGCAGAACATGAATCATCACTGTCTTTCAGATCTGGTCTTTCACTGGGCTGCAAACTCGAGTTGTAAAAGTTGAATTCTGCCTTCCCATTGATAGGGCTTATACGAGTTGTTGAGAGCAGGCCTCCCTGTAACCATGCCGGAAACTGAACTGGTGTCCTAGACTGCATTTGGATATCAATTCTGAACTCCCATGTTATTGCGAATACAACGCAGACCTTGACATTCCCCTACTTTGTATGTTTGCGTGGAGGCCATGTTGGGCTATGTGTTGAAATAGCGATTCTTCTTAGTGAGGTTTCTCTTCAGTCATACAGAGAGTAATGAAAATGCATGCATTTCCAGATTCTCCTTTCCCAGCAGAACATGAATCATCACTGTCTTTCAGATCTGGTCTTTCACTGGGCTGCAAACTCGAGTTGTAAAAGTTGAATTCTGCCTTCCCATTGATAGGGCTTATACGAGTTGTTGATAGCAGGCCTCCCTGTAACCATGCCGGAAACTGAACTGGTGTCCTAGACTGCATTTGGATATCAATTCTGAACTCCCATGTTATTGCGAATACAACGCAGACCTTGACATTCCCCTACTTTGTATGTTTGCGTGGAGGCCATTTTGGGCTATGTGTTGAAATAGCGATTCTTCTTAGTTTGCTTTCTCTTCAATCATACAGAGAGTAATGAAAATGCTTGCATTTCCAGATTCTCCTTTCCAAGCAGAACATGAATCATCACTGTCTTTCAGATCTGGTCTTTCACTGGGCTGCAAACCCGAGTTGTAAAAGTTGAATTCTGCCTTCCCATTGATAGGGCTTATACGAGTTGTTGAGAGCAGGCCTCCCTGTAACCATGCCGGAAACTGAACTGGTGTCCTAGACTGCATTTGGATATCAATTCTGAACTCCCATGTTATTGCGAATACAACGCAGACCTTGACATTCCCTTACTTTGTATGTTTGCGTGGAGGCCATGTTGGGCTATGTGTTGAAATAGCGATTCTTCTTAGTTAGCTTTCTCTTCAGGCATACAGAGATTAATGAAAATGCATGCATTTCCAGATTCTCCTTTCCAAGCAGAACATGAATCATCACTGTCTTTCAGATCTGGTCTTTCACTGGGCTGCAAACTCGAGTTGTAAAAGTTGAATTCTGCCTTCCCATTGATAGGGCTTATACGAGTTGTTGAGAGCAGGCCTCCCTGTAACCATGCCGGAAACTGAACTGGTGTCCTAGACTGCATTTGGATATCAATTCTGAACTCCCATGTTATTGCGAATACAACGCAGACCTTGACATTCCCCTACTTTGTATGTTTGCGTGGAGGCCATGTTGGGCTATGTGTTGAAATAGCGATTCTTCTTAGTTAGCTTTCTCTTCAGGCATACAGAGATTAATGAAAATGCATGCATTTCCAGATTCTCCTTTCCAAGCAGAACATGAATCATCACTGTCTTTCAGATCTGGTCTTTCACTGGGCTGCAAACTCGAGTTGTAAAAGTTGAATTCTGCCTTCCCATTGATAGGGCTTATACGAGTTGTTGAGAGCAGGCCTCCCTGTAACCATGCCGGAAACTGAACTGGTGTCCTAGACTGCATTTGGATATCAATTCTGAACTCCCATGTTATTGCGAATACAACGCAGACCTTGACATTCCCCTACTTTGTATGTTTGCGTGGAGGCCATGTTGGGCTATGTGTTGAAATAGCGATTCTTCTCAGTGAGGTTTCTCTTCAGTCATACAGAGAGTAATGAAAATGCATGCATTTCCAGATTCTCTTTCCCAGCAGAACATGAATCATCACTGTCTTTCAGATCTGGTCTTTCACTGGGCTGCAAACTCGAGTTGTAAAAGTTGAATTCTGCCTTCCCATTGATAGGGCTTATACGAGTTGTTGAGAGCAGGCCTCCCTGTAACCATGCCGGAAACTGAACTGGTGTCCTAGACTGCATTTGGATATCAATTCTGAACTCCCATGTTATTGCGAATACAACGCAGACCTTGACATTCCCCTACTTTGTATGTTTGCGTGGAGGCCATGTTGGGCTATGTGTTGAAATAGCGATTCTTCTTAGTTAGGTTTCTCTTCAGTCATACAGAGAGTAATGAAAATGCATGCATTTCCAGATTCTCCTTTCCAAGCAGAACATGAATCATTACTGTCTTTCAGATCTGGTCTTTCACTGGGCTGCAAACTCGAGTTGTAAAAGTTGAATTCTGCCTTCCCATTGATAGGGCTTATACGAGTTGTTGAGAGCAGGCCTCCCTGTAACCATGCCAGAAACTGAACTGGTGTCCTAGACTGCATTTGGATATCAATTCTGAACTCCCATGTTATTGCGAATACAACGCAGACCTTGACATTCCCCTACTTTGTATGTTTGCGTGGAGGCCATGTTGGGCTATGTGTTGAAATAGCGATTCTTCTTAGTTAGCTTTCTCTTCAGGCATACAGAGATTAATGAAAATGCATGCATTTCCAGATTCTCCTTTCCAAGCAGAACATGAATCATCACTGTCTTTCAGATCTGGTCTTTCACTGGGCTGCAAACTCGAGTTGTAAAAGTTGAATTCTGCCTTCCCATTGATAGGGCTTATACGAGTTGTTGAGAGCAGGCCTCCCTGTAACCATGCCGGAAACTGAACTGGTGTCCTAGACTGCATTTGGATATCAATTCTGAACTCCCATGTTATTGCGAATACAACGCAGACCTTGACATTCCCCTACTTTGTATGTTTGCGTGGAGGCCATGTTGGGCTATGTGTTGAAATAGCGATTCTTCTTAGTTAGCTTTCTCTTCAGGCATACAGAGATTAATGAAAATGCATGCATTTCCAGATTCTCCTTTCCAAGCAGAACATGAATCATCACTGTCTTTCAGATCTGGTCTTTCACTGGGCTGCAAACTCGAGTTGTAAAAGTTGAATTCTGCCTTCCCATTGATAGGGCTTATACGAGTTGTTGAGAGCAGGCCTCCCTGTAACCATGCCGGAAACTGAACTGGTGTCCTAGACTGCATTTGGATATCAATTCTGAACTCCCATGTTATTGCGAATACAACGCAGACCTTGACATTCCCCTACTTTGTATGTTTGCGTGGAGGCCATGTTGGGCTATGTGTTGAAATAGCGATTCTTCTTAGTGAGGTTTCTCTTCAGTCATACAGAGAGTAATGAAAATGCATGCATTTCCAGATTCTCCTTTCCCAGCAGAACATGAATCATCACTGTCTTTCAGATCTGGTCTTTCACTGGGCTGCAAACTCGAGTTGTAAAAGTTGAATTCTGCCTTCCCATTGATAGGGCTTATACGAGTTGTTGAGAGCAGGCCTCCCTGTAACCATGCCGGAAACTGAACTGGTGTCCTAGACTGCATTTGGATATCAATTCTGAACTCCCATGTTATTGCGAATACAACGCAGACCTTGACATTCCCCTACTTTGTATGTTTGCGTGGAGGCCATGTTGGGCTATGTGTTGAAAGAGCGATTCTTCTTAGTTAGCTTTCTCTTCAGGCATACAGAGATTAATGAAAATGCATGCATTTCCAGATTCTCCTTTCCAAGCAGAACATGAATCATCACTGTCTTTCAGATCTGGTCTTTCACTGGGCTGCAAACTCGAGTTGTAAAAGTTGAATTCTGCCTTCCCATTGATAGGGCTTATACGAGTTGTTGAGAGCAGGCCTCCCTGTAACCATGCCGGAAACTGAACTGGTGTCCTAGACTGCATTTGGATATCAATTCTGAACTCGCATGTTATTGCGAATACAACGCAGACCTTGACATTCCCCTACTTTGTATGTTTGCGTGGAGGCCATGTTGGGCTATGTGTTGAAATAGCGATTCTTCTTAGTTAGCTTTCTCTTCAGGCATACAGAGATTAATGAAAATGCATGCATTTCCAGATTCTCCTTTCCAAGCAGAACATGAATCATCACTGTCTTTCAGATCTGGTCTTTCACTGGGCTGCAAACTCGAGTTGTAAAAGTTGAATTCTGCCTTCCCATTGATAGGGCTTATACGAGTTGTTGAGAGCAGGCCTCCCTGTAACCATGCCGGAAACTGAACTGGTGTCCTAGACTGCATTTGGATATCAATTCTGAACTCCCATGTTATTGCGAATACAACGCAGACCTTGACATTCCCCTACTTTGTATGTTTGCGTGGAGGCCATGTTGGGCTATGTGTTGAAATAGCGATTCTTCTTAGTGAGGTTTCTCTTCAGTCATACAGAGAGTAATGAAAATGCATGCATTTCCAGATTCTCCTTTCCCAGCAGAACATGAATCATCACTGTCTTTCAGATCTGGTCTTTCACTGGGCTGCAAACTCGAGTTGTAAAAGTTGAATTCTGCCTTCCCATTGATAGGGCTTATACGAGTTGTTGATAGCAGGCCTCCCTGTAACCATGCCGGAAACTGAACTGGTGTCCTAGACTGCATTTGGATATCAATTCTGAACTCCCATGTTATTGCGAATACAACGCAGACCTTGACATTCCCCTACTTTGTATGTTTGCGTGGAGGCCATTTTGGGCTATGTGTTGAAATAGCGATTCTTCTTAGTTTGCTTTCTCTTCAATCATACAGAGAGTAATGAAAATGCTTGCATTTCCAGATTCTCCTTTCCAAGCAGAACATGAATCATCACTGTCTTTCAGATCTGGTCTTTCACTGGGCTGCAAACCCGAGTTGTAAAAGTTGAATTCTGCCTTCCCATTGATAGGGCTTATACGAGTTGTTGAGAGCAGGCCTCCCTGTAACCATGCCGGAAACTGAACTGGTGTCCTAGACTGCATTTGGATATCAATTCTGAACTCCCATGTTATTGCGAATACAACGCAGACCTTGACATTCCCTTACTTTGTATGTTTGCGTGGAGGCCATGTTGGGCTATGTGTTGAAATAGCGATTCTTCTTAGTTAGCTTTCTCTTCAGGCATACAGAGATTAATGAAAATGCATGCATTTCCAGATTCTCCTTTCCAAGCAGAACATGAATCATCACTGTCTTTCAGATCTGGTCTTTCACTGGGCTGCAAACTCGAGTTGTAAAAGTTGAATTCTGCCTTCCCATTGATAGGGCTTATACGAGTTGTTGAGAGCAGGCCTCCCTGTAACCATGCCGGAAACTGAACTGGTGTCCTAGACTGCATTTGGATATCAATTCTGAACTCCCATGTTATTGCGAATACAACGCAGACCTTGACATTCCCCTACTTTGTATGTTTGCGTGGAGGCCATGTTGGGCTATGTGTTGAAATAGCGATTCTTCTTAGTTAGCTTTCTCTTCAGGCATACAGAGATTAATGAAAATGCATGCATTTCCAGATTCTCCTTTCCAAGCAGAACATGAATCATCACTGTCTTTCAGATCTGGTCTTTCACTGGGCTGCAAACTCGAGTTGTAAAAGTTGAATTCTGCCTTCCCATTGATAGGGCTTATACGAGTTGTTGAGAGCAGGCCTCCCTGTAACCATGCCGGAAACTGAACTGGTGTCCTAGACTGCATTTGGATATCAATTCTGAACTCCCATGTTATTGCGAATACAACGCAGACCTTGACATTCCCCTACTTTGTATGTTTGCGTGGAGGCCATGTTGGGCTATGTGTTGAAATAGCGATTCTTCTTAGTGAGGTTTCTCTTCAGTCATACAGAGAGTAATGAAAATGCATGCATTTCCAGATTCTCCTTTCCCAGCAGAACATGAATCATCACTGTCTTTCAGATCTGGTCTTTCACTGGGCTGCAAACTCGAGTTGTAAAAGTTGAATTCTGCCTTCCCATTGATAGGGCTTATACGAGTTGTTGAGAGCAGGCCTCCCTGTAACCATGCCGGAAACTGAACTGGTGTCCTAGACTGCATTTGGATATCAATTCTGAACTCCCATGTTATTGCGAATACAACGCAGACCTTGACATTCCCCTACTTTGTATGTTTGCGTGGAGGCCATGTTGGGCTATGTGTTGAAAGAGCGATTCTTCTTAGTTAGCTTTCTCTTCAGGCATACAGAGATTAATGAAAATGCATGCATTTCCAGATTCTCCTTTCCAAGCAGAACATGAATCATCACTGTCTTTCAGATCTGGTCTTTCACTGGGCTGCAAACTCGAGTTGTAAAAGTTGAATTCTGCCTTCCCATTGATAGGGCTTATACGAGTTGTTGAGAGCAGGCCTCCCTGTAACCATGCCGGAAACTGAACTGGTGTCCTAGACTGCATTTGGATATCAATTCTGAACTCCCATGTTATTGCGAATACAACGCAGACCTTGACATTCCCCTACTTTGTATGTTTGCGTGGAGGCCATGTTGGGCTATGTGTTGAAATAGCGATTCTTCTTAGTGAGGTTTCTCTTCAGTCATACAGAGAGTAATGAAAATGCATGCATTTCCAGATTCTCCTTTCCCAGCAGAACATGAATCATCACTGTCTTTCAGATCTGGTCTTTCACTGGGCTGCAAACTCGAGTTGTAAAAGTTGAATTCTGCCTTCCCATTGATAGGGCTTATACGAGTTGTTGAGAGCAGGCCTCCCTGTAACCATGCCGGAAACTGAACTGGTGTCCTAGACTGCATTTGGATATCAATTCTGAACTCCCATGTTATTGCGAATACAACGCAGACCTTGACATTCCCCTACTTTGTATGTTTGCGTGGAGGCCATGTTGGGCTATGTGTTGAAATAGCGATTCCTCTTAGTTAGGTTTCTCTTCAGTCATACAGAGAGTAATGAAAATGCATGCATTTCCAGATTCTCCTTTCCAAGCAGAACATGAATCATCACTGTCTTTCAGATCTGGTCTTTCACTGGGCTGCAAACTCGAGTTGTAAAAGTTGAATTCTGCCTTCCCATTGATAGGGCTTATACGAGTTGTTGAGAGCAGGCCTCCCTGTAACCATGCCGGAAACTGAACTGGTGTCCTAGACTGCATTTGGATATCAATTCTGAACTCCCATGTTATTGCGAATACAACGCAGACCTTGACATTCCCCTACTTTGTATGTTTGCGTGGAGGCCATGTTGGGCTATGTGTTGAAAGAGCGATTCTTCTTAGTTAGCTTTCTCTTCAGGCATACAGAGATTAATGAAAATGCATGCATTTCCAGATTCTCCTTTCCAAGCAGAACATGAATCATCACTGTCTTTCAGATCTGGTCTTTCACTGGGCTGCAAACTCGAGTTGTAAAAGTTGAATTCTGCCTTCCCATTGATAGGGCTTATACGAGTTGTTGAGAGCAGGCCTCCCTGTAACCATGCCGGAAACTGAACTGGTGTCCTAGACTGCATTTGGATATCAATTCTGAACTCGCATGTTATTGCGAATACAACGCAGACCTTGACATTCCCCTACTTTGTATGTTTGCGTGGAGGCCATGTTGGGCTATGTGTTGAAATAGCGATTCTTCTTAGTTAGCTTTCTCTTCAGGCATACAGAGATTAATGAAAATGCATGCATTTCCAGATTCTCCTTTCCAAGCAGAACATGAATCATCACTGTCTTTCAGATCTGGTCTTTCACTGGGCTGCAAACTCGAGTTGTAAAAGTTGAATTCTGCCTTCCCATTGATAGGGCTTATACGAGTTGTTGAGAGCAGGCCTCCCTGTAACCATGCCGGAAACTGAACTGGTGTCCTAGACTGCATTTGGATATCAATTCTGAACTCCCATGTTATTGCGAATACAACGCAGACCTTGACATTCCCCTACTTTGTATGTTTGCGTGGAGGCCATGTTGGGCTATGTGTTGAAATAGCGATTCTTCTTAGTGAGGTTTCTCTTCAGTCATACAGAGAGTAATGAAAATGCATGCATTTCCAGATTCTCCTTTCCCAGCAGAACATGAATCATCACTGTCTTTCAGATCTGGTCTTTCACTGGGCTGCAAACTCGAGTTGTAAAAGTTGAATTCTGCCTTCCCATTGATAGGGCTTATACGAGTTGTTGATAGCAGGCCTCCCTGTAACCATGCCGGAAACTGAACTGGTGTCCTAGACTGCATTTGGATATCAATTCTGAACTCCCATGTTATTGCGAATACAACGCAGACCTTGACATTCCCCTACTTTGTATGTTTGCGTGGAGGCCATTTTGGGCTATGTGTTGAAATAGCGATTCTTCTTAGTTTGCTTTCTCTTCAATCATACAGAGAGTAATGAAAATGCTTGCATTTCCAGATTCTCCTTTCCAAGCAGAACATGAATCATCACTGTCTTTCAGATCTGGTCTTTCACTGGGCTGCAAACCCGAGTTGTAAAAGTTGAATTCTGCCTTCCCATTGATAGGGCTTATACGAGTTGTTGAGAGCAGGCCTCCCTGTAACCATGCCGGAAACTGAACTGGTGTCCTAGACTGCATTTGGATATCAATTCTGAACTCCCATGTTATTGCGAATACAACGCAGACCTTGACATTCCCTTACTTTGTATGTTTGCGTGGAGGCCATGTTGGGCTATGTGTTGAAATAGCGATTCTTCTTAGTTTGCTTTCTCTTCAATCATACAGAGAGTAATGAAAATGCATGCATTTCCAGATTCTCCTTTCCAAGCAGAACATGAATCATCACTGTCTTTCAGATCTGGTCTTTCACTGGGCTGCAAACCCGAGTTGTAAAAGTTGAATTCTGCCTTCCCATTGATAGGGCTTATACGAGTTGTTGAGAGCAGGCCTCCCTGTAACCATGCCGGAAACTGAACTGGTGTCCTAGACTGCATTTGGATATCAATTCTGAACTCCCATGTTATTGCGAATACAACGCAGACCTTGACATTCCCCTACTTTGTATGTTTGCGTGGAGGCCATGTTGGGCTATGTGTTGAAATAGCGATTCTTCTTAGTTAGCTTTCTCTTCAGGCATACAGAGATTAATGAAAATGCATGCATTTCCAGATTCTCCTTTCCAAGCAGAACATGAATCATCACTGTCTTTCAGATCTGGTCTTTCACTGGGCTGCAAACTCGAGTTGTAAAAGTTGAATTCTGCCTTCCCATTGATAGGGCTTATACGAGTTGTTGAGAGCAGGCCTCCCTGTAACCATGCCGGAAACTGAACTGGTGTCCTAGACTGCATTTGGATATCAATTCTGAACTCCCATGTTATTGCGAATACAACGCAGACCTTGACATTCCCCTACTTTGTATGTTTGCGTGGAGGCCATGTTGGGCTATGTGTTGAAATAGCGATTCTTCTTAGTGAGGTTTCTCTTCAGTCATACAGAGAGTAATGAAAATGCATGCATTTCCAGATTCTCCTTTCCAAGCAGAACATGAATCATCACTGTCTTTCAGATCTGGTCTTTCACTGGGCTGCAAACTCGAGTTGTAAAAGTTGAATTCTGCCTTCCCATTGATAGGGCTTATACGAGTTGTTGAGAGCAGGCCTCCCTGTAACCATGCCGGAAACTGAACTGGTGTCCTAGACTGCATTTGGATATCAATTCTGAACTCCCATGTTATTGCGAATACAACGCAGACCTTGACATTCCCCTACTTTGTATGTTTGCGTGGAGGCCATGTTGGGCTATGTGTTGAAATAGCGATTCTTCTTAGTGAGGTTTCTCTTCAGTCATACAGAGAGTAATGAAAATGCATGCATTTCCAGATTCTCCTTTCCCAGCAGAACATGAATCATCACTGTCTTTCAGATCTGGTCTTTCACTGGGCTGCAAACTCGAGTTGTAAAAGTTGAATTCTGCCTTCCCATTGATAGGGCTTATACGAGTTGTTGAGAGCAGGCCTCCCTGTAACCATGCCGGAAACTGAACTGGTGTCCTAGACTGCATTTGGATATCAATTCTGAACTCCCATGTTATTGCGAATACAACGCAGACCTTGACATTCCCCTACTTTGTATGTTTGCGTGGAGGCCATGTTGGGCTATGTGTTGAAATAGCGATTCCTCTTAGTTAGGTTTCTCTTCAGTCATACAGAGAGTAATGAAAATGCATGCATTTCCAGATTCTCATTTCCAAGCAGAACATGAATCATCACTGTCTTTCAGATCTGGTCTTTCACTGGGCTGCAAACTCGAGTTGTAAAAGTTGAATTCTGCCTTCCCATTGATAGGGCTTATACGAGTTGTTGAGAGCAGGCCTCCCTGTAACCATGCCGGAAACTGAACTGGTGTCCTAGACTGCATTTGGATATCAATTCTGAACTCCCATGTTATTGCGAATACAACGCAGACCTTGACATTCCCCTACTTTGTATGTTTGCGTGGAGGCCATGTTGGGCTATGTGTTGAAAGAGCGATTCTTCTTAGTTAGCTTTCTCTTCAGGCATACAGAGATTAATGAAAATGCATGCATTTCCAGATTCTCCTTTCCAAGCAGAACATGAATCATCACTGTCTTTCAGATCTGGTCTTTCACTGGGCTGCAAACTCGAGTTGTAAAAGTTGAATTCTGCCTTCCCATTGATAGGGCTTATACGAGTTGTTGAGAGCAGGCCTCCCTGTAACCATGCCGGAAACTGAACTGGTGTCCTAGACTGCATTTGGATATCAATTCTGAACTCGCATGTTATTGCGAATACAACGCAGACCTTGACATTCCCCTACTTTGTATGTTTGCGTGGAGGCCATGTTGGGCTATGTGTTGAAATAGCGATTCTTCTTAGTTAGCTTTCTCTTCAGGCATACAGAGATTAATGAAAATGCATGCATTTCCAGATTCTCCTTTCCAAGCAGAACATGAATCATCACTGTCTTTCAGATCTGGTCTTTCACTGGGCTGCAAACTCGAGTTGTAAAAGTTGAATTCTGCCTTCCCATTGATAGGGCTTATACGAGTTGTTGAGAGCAGGCCTCCCTGTAACCATGCCGGAAACTGAACTGGTGTCCTAGACTGCATTTGGATATCAATTCTGAACTCCCATGTTATTGCGAATACAACGCAGACCTTGACATTCCCCTACTTTGTATGTTTGCGTGGAGGCCATGTTGGGCTATGTGTTGAAATAGCGATTCTTCTTAGTGAGGTTTCTCTTCAGTCATACAGAGAGTAATGAAAATGCATGCATTTCCAGATTCTCCTTTCCCAGCAGAACATGAATCATCACTGTCTTTCAGATCTGGTCTTTCACTGGGCTGCAAACTCGAGTTGTAAAAGTTGAATTCTGCCTTCCCATTGATAGGGCTTATACGAGTTGTTGATAGCAGGCCTCCCTGTAACCATGCCGGAAACTGAACTGGTGTCCTAGACTGCATTTGGATATCAATTCTGAACTCCCATGTTATTGCGAATACAACGCAGACCTTGACATTCCCCTACTTTGTATGTTTGCGTGGAGGCCATTTTGGGCTATGTGTTGAAATAGCGATTCTTCTTAGTTTGCTTTCTCTTCAATCATACAGAGAGTAATGAAAATGCTTGCATTTCCAGATTCTCCTTTCCAAGCAGAACATGAATCATCACTGTCTTTCAGATCTGGTCTTTCACTGGGCTGCAAACCCGAGTTGTAAAAGTTGAATTCTGCCTTCCCATTGATAGGGCTTATACGAGTTGTTGAGAGCAGGCCTCCCTGTAACCATGCCGGAAACTGAACTGGTGTCCTAGACTGCATTTGGATATCAATTCTGAACTCCCATGTTATTGCGAATACAACGCAGACCTTGACATTCCCTTACTTTGTATGTTTGCGTGGAGGCCATGTTGGGCTATGTGTTGAAATAGCGATTCTTCTTAGTTTGCTTTCTCTTCAATCATACAGAGAGTAATGAAAATGCATGCATTTCCAGATTCTCCTTTCCAAGCAGAACATGAATCATCACTGTCTTTCAGATCTGGTCTTTCACTGGGCTGCAAACTCGAGTTGTAAAAGTTGAATTCTGCCTTCCCATTGATAGGGCTTATACGAGTTGTTGATAGCAGGCCTCCCTGTAACCATGCCGGAAACTGAACTGGTGTCCTAGACTGCATTTGGATATCAATTCTGAACTCCCATGTTATTGCGAATACAACGCAGACCTTGACATTCCCCTACTTTGTATGTTTGCGTGGAGGCCATTTTGGGCTATGTGTTGAAATAGCGATTCTTCTTAGTTTGCTTTCTCTTCAATCATACAGAGAGTAATGAAAATGCTTGCATTTCCAGATTCTCCTTTCCAAGCAGAACATGAATCATCACTGTCTTTCAGATCTGGTCTTTCACTGGGCTGCAAACCCGAGTTGTAAAAGTTGAATTCTGCCTTCCCATTGATAGGGCTTATACGAGTTGTTGAGAGCAGGCCTCCCTGTAACCATGCCGGAAACTGAACTGGTGTCCTAGACTGCATTTGGATATCAATTCTGAACTCCCATGTTATTGCGAATACAACGCAGACCTTGACATTCCCTTACTTTGTATGTTTGCGTGGAGGCCATGTTGGGCTATGTGTTGAAATAGCGATTCTTCTTAGTTTGCTTTCTCTTCAATCATACAGAGAGTAATGAAAATGCATGCATTTCCAGATTCTCCTTTCCAAGCAGAACATGAATCATCACTGTCTTTCAGATCTGGTCTTTCACTGGGCTGCAAACTCGAGTTGTAAAAGTTGAATTCTGCCTTCCCATTGATAGGGCTTATACGAGTTGTTGAGAACAGGCCTCCCTGTAACCATGCCGGAAACTGAACTGGTGTCCTAGAATGCATTTGGATATCAATTCTGAACTCGCATGTTATTGCGAATACAACGCAGACCTTGACATTCCCCTACTTTGTATGTTTGCGTGGAGGCCATTTTGGGCTATGTGTTGAAATAGCGATTCTTCTTAGTTTGCTTTCTCTTCAATCATACAGAGAGTAATGAAAATGCTTGCATTTCCAGATTCTCCTTTCCAAGCAGAACATGAATCATCACTGTCTTTCAGATCTGGTCTTTCACTGGGCTGCAAACCCGAGTTGTAAAAGTTGAATTCTGCCTTCCCATTGATAGGGCTTATACGAGTTGTTGAGAGCAGGCCTCCCTGTAACCATGCCGGAAACTGAACTGGTGTCCTAGACTGCATTTGGATATCAATTCTGAACTCCCATGTTATTGCGAATACAACGCAGACCTTGACATTCCCCTACTTTGTATGTTTGCGTGGAGGCCATGTTGGGCTATGTGTTGAAATAGCGATTCTTCTTAGTTAGCTTTCTCTTCAGGCATACAGAGATTAATGAAAATGCATGCATTTCCAGATTCTCCTTTCCAAGCAGAACATGAATCATCACTGTCTTTCAGATCTGGTCTTTCACTGGGCTGCAAACTCGAGTTGTAAAAGTTGAATTCTGCCTTCCCATTGATAGGGCTTATACGAGTTGTTGAGAGCAGGCCTCCCTGTAACCATGCCGGAAACTGAACTGGTGTCCTAGACTGCATTTGGATATCAATTCTGAACTCCCATGTTATTGCGAATACAACGCAGACCTTGACATTCCCCTACTTTGTATGTTTGCGTGGAGGCCATGTTGGGCTATGTGTTGAAATAGCGATTCTTCTTAGTGAGGTTTCTCTTCAGTCATACAGAGAGTAATGAAAATGCATGCATTTCCAGATTCTCCTTTCCCAGCAGAACATGAATCATCACTGTCTTTCAGATCTGGTCTTTCACTGGGCTGCAAACTCGAGTTGTAAAAGTTGAATTCTGCCTTCCCATTGATAGGGCTTATACGAGTTGTTGAGAGCAGGCCTCCCTGTAACCATGCCGGAAACTGAACTGGTGTCCTAGACTGCATTTGGATATCAATTCTGAACTCCCATGTTATTGCGAATACAACGCAGACCTTGACATTCCCCTACTTTGTATGTTTGCGTGGAGGCCATGTTGGGCTATGTGTTGAAAGAGCGATTCTTCTTAGTTAGCTTTCTCTTCAGGCATACAGAGATTAATGAAAATGCATGCATTTCCAGATTCTCCTTTCCAAGCAGAACATGAATCATCACTGTCTTTCAGATCTGGTCTTTCACTGGGCTGCAAACTCGAGTTGTAAAAGTTGAATTCTGCCCATTGATAGGGCTTATACGAGTTGTTGAGAGCAGGCCTCCCTGTAACCATGCCGGAAACTGAACTGGTGTCCTAGACTGCATTTGGATATCAATTCTGAACTCGCATGTTATTGCGAATACAACGCAGACCTTGACATTCCCCTACTTTGTATGTTTGCGTGGAGGCCATGTTGGGCTATGTGTTGAAATAGCGATTCTTCTTAGTTAGCTTTCTCTTCAGGCATACAGAGATTAATGAAAATGCATGCATTTCCAGATTCTCCTTTCCAAGCAGAACATGAATCATCACTGTCTTTCAGATCTGGTCTTTCACTGGGCTGCAAACTCGAGTTGTAAAAGTTGAATTCTGCCTTCCCATTGATAGGGCTTATACGAGTTGTTGAGAGCAGGCCTCCCTGTAACCATGCCGGAAACTGAACTGGTGTCCTAGACTGCATTTGGATATCAATTCTGAACTCCCATGTTATTGCGAATACAACGCAGACCTTGACATTCCCCTACTTTGTATGTTTGCGTGGAGGCCATGTTGGGCTATGTGTTGAAATAGCGATTCTTCTTAGTGAGGTTTCTCTTCAGTCATACAGAGAGTAATGAAAATGCATGCATTTCCAGATTCTCCTTTCCCAGCAGAACATGAATCATCACTGTCTTTCAGATCTGGTCTTTCACTGGGCTGCAAACTCGAGTTGTAAAAGTTGAATTCTGCCTTCCCATTGATAGGGCTTATACGAGTTGTTGATAGCAGGCCTCCCTGTAACCATGCCGGAAACTGAACTGGTGTCCTAGACTGCATTTGGATATCAATTCTGAACTCCCATGTTATTGCGAATACAACGCAGACCTTGACATTCCCCTACTTTGTATGTTTGCGTGGAGGCCATTTTGGGCTATGTGTTGAAATAGCGATTCTTCTTAGTTTGCTTTCTCTTCAATCATACAGAGAGTAATGAAAATGCTTGCATTTCCAGATTCTCCTTTCCAAGCAGAACATGAATCATCACTGTCTTTCAGATCTGGTCTTTCACTGGGCTGCAAACCCGAGTTGTAAAAGTTGAATTCTGCCTTCCCATTGATAGGGCTTATACGAGTTGTTGAGAGCAGGCCTCCCTGTAACCATGCCGGAAACTGAACTGGTGTCCTAGACTGCATTTGGATATCAATTCTGAACTCCCATGTTATTGCGAATACAACGCAGACCTTGACATTCCCTTACTTTGTATGTTTGCGTGGAGGCCATGTTGGGCTATGTGTTGAAATAGCGATTCTTCTTAGTTTGCTTTCTCTTCAATCATACAGAGAGTAATGAAAATGCATGCATTTCCAGATTCTCCTTTCCAAGCAGAACATGAATCATCACTGTCTTTCAGATCTGGTCTTTCACTGGGCTGCAAACTCGAGTTGTAAAAGTTGAATTCTGCCTTCCCATTGATAGGGCTTATACGAGTTGTTGATAGCAGGCCTCCCTGTAACCATGCCGGAAACTGAACTGGTGTCCTAGACTGCATTTGGATATCAATTCTGAACTCCCATGTTATTGCGAATACAACGCAGACCTTGACATTCCCCTACTTTGTATGTTTGCGTGGAGGCCATTTTGGGCTATGTGTTGAAATAGCGATTCTTCTTAGTTTGCTTTCTCTTCAATCATACAGAGAGTAATGAAAATGCTTGCATTTCCAGATTCTCCTTTCCAAGCAGAACATGAATCATCACTGTCTTTCAGATCTGGTCTTTCACTGGGCTGCAAACCCGAGTTGTAAAAGTTGAATTCTGCCTTCCCATTGATAGGGCTTATACGAGTTGTTGAGAGCAGGCCTCCCTGTAACCATGCCGGAAACTGAACTGGTGTCCTAGACTGCATTTGGATATCAATTCTGAACTCCCATGTTATTGCGAATACAACGCAGACCTTGACATTCCCTTACTTTGTATGTTTGCGTGGAGGCCATGTTGGGCTATGTGTTGAAAGAGCGATTCTTCTTAGTTAGCTTTCTCTTCAGGCATACAGAGATTAATGAAAATGCATGCATTTCCAGATTCTCCTTTCCAAGCAGAACATGAATCATCACTGTCTTTCAGATCTGGTCTTTCACTGGGCTGCAAACTCGAGTTGTAAAAGTTGAATTCTGCCTTCCCATTGATAGGGCTTATACGAGTTGTTGAGAGCAGGCCTCCCTGTAACCATGCCGGAAACTGAACTGGTGTCCTAGACTGCATTTGGATATCAATTCTGAACTCCCATGTTATTGCGAATACAACGCAGACCTTGACATTCCCCTACTTTGTATGTTTGCGTGGAGGCCATGTTGGGCTATGTGTTGAAATAGCGATTCTTCTTAGTTAGCTTTCTCTTCAGGCATACAGAGATTAATGAAAATGCATGCATTTCCAGATTCTCCTTTCCAAGCAGAACATGAATCATCACTGTCTTTCAGATCTGGTCTTTCACTGGGCTGCAAACTCGAGTTGTAAAAGTTGAATTCTGCCTTCCCATTGATAGGGCTTATACGAGTTGTTGAGAGCAGGCCTCCCTGTAACCATGCCGGAAACTGAACTGGTGTCCTAGACTGCATTTGGATATCAATTCTGAACTCCCATGTTATTGCGAATACAACGCAGACCTTGACATTCCCCTACTTTGTATGTTTGCGTGGAGGCCATGTTGGGCTATGTGTTGAAATAGCGATTCTTCTTAGTGAGGTTTCTCTTCAGTCATACAGAGAGTAATGAAAATGCATGCATTTCCAGATTCTCCTTTCCCAGCAGAACATGAATCATCACTGTCTTTCAGATCTGGTCTTTCACTGGGCTGCAAACTCGAGTTGTAAAAGTTGAATTCTGCCTTCCCATTGATAGGGCTTATACGAGTTGTTGAGAGCAGGCCTCCCTGTAACCATGCCGGAAACTGAACTGGTGTCCTAGACTGCATTTGGATATCAATTCTGAACTCCCATGTTATTGCGAATACAACGCAGACCTTGACATTCCCCTACTTTGTATGTTTGCGTGGAGGCCATGTTGGGCTATGTGTTGAAAGAGCGATTCTTCTTAGTTAGCTTTCTCTTCAGGCATACAGAGATTAATGAAAATGCATGCATTTCCAGATTCTCCTTTCCAAGCAGAACATGAATCATCACTGTCTTTCAGATCTGGTCTTTCACTGGGCTGCAAACTCGAGTTGTAAAAGTTGAATTCTGCCCATTGATAGGGCTTATACGAGTTGTTGAGAGCAGGCCTCCCTGTAACCATGCCGGAAACTGAACTGGTGTCCTAGACTGCATTGGATATCAATTCTGAACTCGCATGTTATTGCGAATACAACGCAGACCTTGACATTCCCCTACTTTGTATGTTTGCGTGGAGGCCATGTTGGGCTATGTGTTGAAATAGCGATTCTTCTTAGTTAGCTTTCTCTTCAGGCATACAGAGATTAATGAAAATGCATGCATTTCCAGATTCTCCTTTCCAAGCAGAACATGAATCATCACTGTCTTTCAGATCTGGTCTTTCACTGGCTGCAAACTCGAGTTGTAAAAGTTGAATTCCTGCCTTCCCATTGATAGGGCTTATACGAGTTTGTTGAGAGCAGGCCTCCCTGTACCATGCCGGAAACTGAACTGGTGTCCTAGACTGCATTTGGATATCAATTTCCCTGAACTCCCATGTTATTGCGAATACAACGCAGACCTTGACATTCCCCTACTTTGTATGTTTGCGTGGAGGCCATGTTGGGCTATGTGTTGAAATAGCGATTCTTCTTAGTGAGGTTCTCTTCAGTCATACAGAGAGTAATGAAAATGCATGCATTTCCAGATTCTCCTTTCCAGCAGAACATGAATCATCACTGTCTTTCAGATCTGGTCTTTCACTGGGCTGCAAACTCGAGTTGTAAAAGTTGAATTCTGCCTTCCCATTGATAGGGCTTATACGAGGTGTTGATAGCAGGCCTCCCTGTAACCATGCCGGAAACTGAACTGGTGTCCTAGACTGCATTTGGATATCAATCTGAACTCCCATGTTATTGCGAATACAACGCAGACCTTGACATTCCCCTACTTTGATGTTTGCGTGGAGGCCATTTTGGGCTATGTGTTGAAATAGCGATTCTTCTTAGTTTGCTTTCTCTTCAATCATACAGAGAGTAATGAAAATGCTTGCATTTCCAGATTCTCCTTTCCAAGCAGAACATGAATCATCACTGTCTTTCAGATCTGGTCTTTCACTGGGCTGCAAACCCGAGTTGTAAAAGTTGAATCTGCCTTCCCATTGATAGGGCTTATACGAGTTGTGAGAGCAGGCCTCCCTGTAACCATGCCGGAAACTGAACTGGTGTCCTAGACTGCATTTGGATATCATTCTTGAACTCCCATGTTATTGCGAATACAACGCAGACCTTGACATTCCCTTACTTTGTATGTTTGCGTGGAGGCCATGTTGGGCTATGTGTTGAAATAGCGATTCTTCTTAGTTTGCTTTCTCTTCAATCATACAGAGAGTAATGAAAATGCATGCATTTCCAGATTCTCCTTTCCAAGCAGAACATGAATCATCACTGTCTTTCAGATCTGGTCTTTCACTGGGCTGCAAACTCGAGTTGTAAAAGTTGAATTCTGCCTTCCCATTGATAGGGCTTATACGAGTTGTTGATAGCAGGCCTCCCTGTAACCATTGCCGAAACTGAACTGGTGTCCTAGACTGCATTTGGATATCAATTCTGAACTCCCATGTTATTGCGAATACAACGCAGACCTTGACATTCCCCTACTTTGTATGTTTGCGTGGAGGCCATTTTGGGCTATGTGTTGAAATAGCGATTCTTCTTAGTTTGCTTTCTCTTCAATCATACAGAGAGTAATGAAAATGCTTGCATTTCCAGATTCTCCTTTCCAAGCAGAACATGAATCATCACTGTCTTTCAGATCTGGTCTTTCACTGGGCTGCAAACCCGAGTTGTAAAAGTTGAATTCTGCCTTCCCATTGATAGGGCTTATACGAGTTGTTGAGAGCAGGCCTCCCTGTAACCATGCCGGAAACTGAACTGGTGTCCTAGACTGCATTTGGATATCAATTCTGAACTCCCATGTTATTGCGAATACAACGCAGACCTTGACATTCCCTTACTTTGTATGTTTGCGTGGAGGCCATGTTGGGCTATGTGTTGAAATAGCGATTCTTCTTAGTTTGCTTTCTCTTCAATCATACAGAGAGTAATGAAAATGCATGCATTTCCAGATTCTCCTTTCCAAGCAGAACATGAATCATCACTGTCTTTCAGATCTGGTCTTTCACTGGGCTGCAAACTCGAGTTGTAAAAGTTGAATTCTGCCTTCCCATTGATAGGGCTTATACGAGTTGTTGAGAACAGGCCTCCCTGTAACCATGCCGGAAACTGAACTGGTGTCCTAGAATGCATTTGGATATCAATTCTGAACTCGCATGTTATTGCGAATACAACGCAGACCTTGACATTCCCCTACTTTGTATGTTTGCGTGGAGGCCATTTTGGGCTATGTGTTGAAATAGCGATTCTTCTTAGTTTGCTTTCTCTTCAATCATACAGAGAGTAATGAAAATGCTTGCATTTCCAGATTCTCCTTTCCAAGCAGAACATGAATCATCACTGTCTTTCAGATCTGGTCTTTCACTGGGCTGCAAACCCGAGTTGTAAAAGTTGAATTCTGCCTTCCCATTGATAGGGCTTATACGAGTTGTTGAGAGCAGGCCTCCCTGTAACCATGCCGGAAACTGAACTGGTGTCCTAGACTGCATTTGGATATCAATTCTGAACTCCCATGTTATTGCGAATACAACGCAGACCTTGACATTCCCCTACTTTGTATGTTTGCGTGGAGGCCATGTTGGGCTATGTGTTGAAATAGCGATTCTTCTTAGTTAGCTTTCTCTTCAGGCATACAGAGATTAATGAAAATGCATGCATTTCCAGATTCTCCTTTCCAAGCAGAACATGAATCATCACTGTCTTTCAGATCTGGTCTTTCACTGGGCTGCAAACTCGAGTTGTAAAAGTTGAATTCTGCCTTCCCATTGATAGGGCTTATACGAGTTGTTGAGAGCAGGCCTCCCTGTAACCATGCCGGAAACTGAACTGGTGTCCTAGACTGCATTTGGATATCAATTCTGAACTCCCATGTTATTGCGAATACAACGCAGACCTTGACATTCCCCTACTTTGTATGTTTGCGTGGAGGCCATGTTGGGCTATGTGTTGAAATAGCGATTCTTCTTAGTGAGGTTTCTCTTCAGTCATACAGAGAGTAATGAAAATGCATGCATTTCCAGATTCTCCTTTCCCAGCAGAACATGAATCATCACTGTCTTTCAGATCTGGTCTTTCACTGGGCTGCAAACTCGAGTTGTAAAAGTTGAATTCTGCCTTCCCATTGATAGGGCTTATACGAGTTGTTGAGAGCAGGCCTCCCTGTAACCATGCCGGAAACTGAACTGGTGTCCTAGACTGCATTTGGATATCAATTCTGAACTCCCATGTTATTGCGAATACAACGCAGACCTTGACATTCCCCTACTTTGTATGTTTGCGTGGAGGCCATGTTGGGCTATGTGTTGAAAGAGCGATTCTTCTTAGTTAGCTTTCTCTTCAGGCATACAGAGATTAATGAAAATGCATGCATTTCCAGATTCTCCTTTCCAAGCAGAACATGAATCATCACTGTCTTTCAGATCTGGTCTTTCACTGGGCTGCAAACTCGAGTTGTAAAAGTTGAATTCTGCCTTCCCATTGATAGGGCTTATACGAGTTGTTGAGAGCAGGCCTCCCTGTAACCATGCCGGAAACTGAACTGGTGTCCTAGACTGCATTTGGATATCAATTCTGAACTCCCATGTTATTGCGAATACAACGCAGACCTTGACATTCCCCTACTTTGTATGTTTGCGTGGAGGCCATGTTGGGCTATGTGTTGAAATAGCGATTCTTCTTAGTGAGGTTTCTCTTCAGTCATACAGAGAGTAATGAAAATGCATGCATTTCCAGATTCTCCTTTCCCAGCAGAACATGAATCATCACTGTCTTTCAGATCTGGTCTTTCACTGGGCTGCAAACTCGAGTTGTAAAAGTTGAATTCTGCCTTCCCATTGATAGGGCTTATACGAGTTGTTGAGAGCAGGCCTCCCTGTAACCATGCCGGAAACTGAACTGGTGTCCTAGACTGCATTTGGATATCAATTCTGAACTCCCATGTTATTGCGAATACAACGCAGACCTTGACATTCCCCTACTTTGTATGTTTGCGTGGAGGCCATGTTGGGCTATGTGTTGAAAGAGCGATTCTTCTTAGTTAGCTTTCTCTTCAGGCATACAGAGATTAATGAAAATGCATGCATTTCCAGATTCTCCTTTCCAAGCAGAACATGAATCATCACTGTCTTTCAGATCTGGTCTTTCACTGGGCTGCAAACTCGAGTTGTAAAAGTTGAATTCTGCCCATTGATAGGGCTTATACGAGTTGTTGAGAGCAGGCCTCCCTGTAACCATGCCGGAAACTGAACTGGTGTCCTAGACTGCATTTGGATATCAATTCTGAACTCGCATGTTATTGCGAATACAACGCAGACCTTGACATTCCCCTACTTTGTATGTTTGCGTGGAGGCCATGTTGGGCTATGTGTTGAAATAGCGATTCTTCTTAGTTAGCTTTCTCTTCAGGCATACAGAGATTAATGAAAATGCATGCATTTCCAGATTCTCCTTTCCAAGCAGAACATGAATCATCACTGTCTTTCAGATCTGGTCTTTCACTGGGCTGCAAACTCGAGTTGTAAAAGTTGAATTCTGCCTTCCCATTGATAGGGCTTATACGAGTTGTTGAGAGCAGGCCTCCCTGTAACCATGCCGGAAACTGAACTGGTGTCCTAGACTGCATTTGGATATCAATTCTGAACTCCCATGTTATTGCGAATACAACGCAGACCTTGACATTCCCCTACTTTGTATGTTTGCGTGGAGGCCATGTTGGGCTATGTGTTGAAATAGCGATTCTTCTTAGTGAGGTTTCTCTTCAGTCATACAGAGAGTAATGAAAATGCATGCATTTCCAGATTCTCCTTTCCCAGCAGAACATGAATCATCACTGTCTTTCAGATCTGGTCTTTCACTGGGCTGCAAACTCGAGTTGTAAAAGTTGAATTCTGCCTTCCCATTGATAGGGCTTATACGAGTTGTTGATAGCAGGCCTCCCTGTAACCATGCCGGAAACTGAACTGGTGTCCTAGACTGCATTTGGATATCAATTCTGAACTCCCATGTTATTGCGAATACAACGCAGACCTTGACATTCCCCTACTTTGTATGTTTGCGTGGAGGCCATTTTGGGCTATGTGTTGAAATAGCGATTCTTCTTAGTTTGCTTTCTCTTCAATCATACAGAGAGTAATGAAAATGCTTGCATTTCCAGATTCTCCTTTCCAAGCAGAACATGAATCATCACTGTCTTTCAGATCTGGTCTTTCACTGGGCTGCAAACCCGAGTTGTAAAAGTTGAATTCTGCCTTCCCATTGATAGGGCTTATACGAGTTGTTGAGAGCAGCCTCCCTGTAACCATGCCGGAAACTGAACTGGTGTCCTAGACTGCATTTGGATATCAATTCTGAACTCCCATGTTATTGCGAATACAACGCAGACCTTGACATTCCCTTACTTTGTATGTTTGCGTGGAGGCCATGTTGGGCTATGTGTTGAAATAGCGATTCTTCTTAGTTTGCTTTCTCTTCAATCATACATGGAGTAATGAAAATGCATGCATTTCCAGATTCTCCTTTCCAAGCAGAACATGAATCATCACTGTCTTTCAGATCTGGTCTTTCACTGGGCTGCAAACTTGAGTTGTAAAAGGTTGAATTCTGCCTTCCCATTGATAGGGCTTATACGAGTTGTTGAGAACAGGCCTCGCTGTAACCATGCCGGAAACTGAACTGGTGTCCTAGACTGCATTTGGATATCAATTCTGAACTCGCATGTTATTGCGAATACAACGCAGACCTTGACATTCCCCTACTTTGTATGTTTGCGTGCGAGGCCATTTGGGCTATGTGTTGAAATAGCGATTCTTCTTAGTTTGCTTTCTCTTCAATCATACAGAGAGTAATGAAATGCTTGCATTTCCAGATTCTCCTTTCCAAGCAGAACATGAATCATCACTGTCTTTCAGATCTGGTCTTTCACTGGGCTGCAACCCGAGTTGTAAAAGTTGAATTCTGCCTTCCCATTGATAGGGCTTATACGAGTTGTGAGAGCAGGCCTCCCTGTAACCATGCCGGAAAATGAACTGGTGTCCTAGACTGCATTTGGATATCAATTCTGAACTCCCATGTTATTGCGAATACAACGCAGACCTTGACATTCCCCTACTTTGTATGTTTGCGTGGAGGCCATGTTGGGCTATGTGTTGAAATAGCGATTCTTCTTAGTTAGCTTTCTCTTCAGGCATACAGAGATTAATGAAAATGCATGCATTTCCAGATTCTCCTTTCCAAGCAGAACATGAATCATCACTGTCTTTCAGATCTGGTCTTTCACTGGGCTGCAACTCGAGTTGTAAAAGTTGAATTCTGCCTTCCCATTGATAGGGCTTATACGAGTTGTTGAGAGCAGGCCTCCCTGTAACCATGCCGAAACTGAACTGGTGTCCTAGACTGCATTTGGATATCAATTCTGAACCTCCCATGTATTGCGAATACAACGCAGACCTTGACATTCCCCTACTTTGTATGTTTGCGTGGAGGCCATGTTGGGCTATGTGTTGAAATAGCGATTCTTCTTAGTTAGGTTTCTCTTCAGTCATACAGAGAGTAATGAAAATGCATGCATTTCCAGATTCTCCTTTCCCAGCAGAACATGAATCATCACTGTCTTTCAGATCTGGTCTTTCACTGGGCTGCAAACTCGAGTTGTAAAAGTTGAATTCTGCTTCCCATTGATAGGGCTTATACGAGTTGTTGAGAGCAGGCCTCCTGTAACCATGCCGGAAACTGAACTGGTGTCTAGACTGCATTTGGATATCAATTCTGAACTCCCATGTTATTGCGAATACAACGCAGACCTTGACATTCCCTACTTTGTATGTTTGCGTGGAGGCCATGTTGGGCTATGTGTTGAAATAGCGATTCCTCTTAGTTAGGTTTCTCTTCAGTCATACAGAGAGTATGAAAATGCATGCATTTCAGATTCTCCTTTCCAAGCAGAACATGAATCATCACTGTCTTTCAGATCTGGTCTTTCACTGGGCTGCAAACTCGAGTTGTAAAGTTGAATTCTGCCTTCCCATTGATAGGGCTTATACGAGTTGTTGAGAGCAGAGCCTCCCTGTAACCATGCCTCGGAACTGAACTGGTGTCCTAGGACTGCATTTGGATATCAATTCTGAACTCCATGTTATTGCGAATACAACGCAGACCTTGACATTCCCCTACTTTGTATGTTTGCGTGGAGGCCATGTTGGGCTATGTGTTGAAATAGCGATTCTTCTTAGTTAGCTTTCTCTTCAGGCATACAGAGATTAATGAAATTGCATGCATTTCCAGATTCTCCTTTCCAAGCCGAACATGAATCATCACTGTCTTTCAGATCTGGTCTTTCACTGGGCTGCAACTCGAGTTGTAAAAGTTGAATTCTGCCTTCCCATTGATAGGGCTTATACGAGTTGTGAGAGCAGGCCTCCCTGTAACCATGCGGAAACTGAACTGGTGTCCTAGACTGCATTTGGATATCAATTCTGAACTCCCATGTTATTGCGAATACAACGCAGACCTTGACATTCCCCTACTTTGTATTTGCGGGGGGCCATGTTGGGCTATGTGTTGAAAATAGCGATTCTCTTAGTTAGCTTTCTCTTCAGGGCATACAGAGATAATGAAAATGCATGGCATTTCAGATTCCTCCTTTCCAAGCAGAACATGAATCATCACTGTCTTTCCGATCTGGTCTTTTCACTGGCTGACAAACTCGAGTGTAAAAGTTGAATTTCTGCCTTCCCCCATTGATAGGGCTTATCTAGTTGGTTGAGAGCAGGCCTCCTGTAACCATGCCGGAAACTGAACTGGTGTCCTAGACTGCATTTGGATATCAATCTGAACTCCCATGTTATTGCGAATACAACGCAGCCTTGACATTCCCCCTACTTA
>NW_026948395.1:0-41783 GCF_035149785.1 Candoia aspera | reverse complement strand
TAATCAGGCCGAATGCAAAAATGAACACCGCCATGAGATTCGGGGTGGAATGTAAGGGTTAGGAGTGCTTTTGCATGCTGGATTTGGGACCTCACAATTTCTGGCCCAGAAATCCAAAAATTCCTGACCCCGGGGTCAGGAAAACCTAACGGGGCGAGCCCGGCGGAATCAGGCCTAGTGCAAAAATGAACACCGCCATGAGATTCGGGGTGGAATGTAAGGGTTAGGAGTGCTTTTGCATGCTGGATTTGGGACGGCACAATTTCTGGCCCAGAAATCAAAAAATTCCTGACCCCTGGGTCAGGAAAACCTCACGGGGCGAGCCCGGCGGAATCAGGCCGAATGCAAAAATGAACACCGCCATGAGATTCGGGGTGGAATGTAAGGGTTAGGAGTGCTTTTGCATGCTGGATTTGGGACGGCACAATTTCTGGCCCAGAAATCCAAAAATTCCTGACCCCGGGGTCAGGAAAACCTCACGGTGCGAGCCAGGCGGAATCAGGCCGAATGCAAAAATGAACACCGCCATGAGATTCGGGTGGAATGTAAGGGTTAGGAGTGCTTTTGCATGCTGGATTGGGACGGCACAATTTTTGGCCAGAAATCCAAAAATTCCTGACCCCGGGGTCAGGAAAACCTCACGGGGCGAGCCCGGCGGAATCAGGCCGAATGCAAAAATGAACACCGCCATGAGATTCAGGGTGGAATGTAAGGGTTAGGAGTGCTTTTGCATGCTGGATTTGGGACGGCACAATTTCTGGCCCAGAAATCAAAAAATTCCTGACCCCGGGGTCAGGAAAACCTCACGGGGCGAGCCCGGCGGAATCAGGCCGAATGCAAAAATGAACACCGCCATGACATTCGGGGTGGAATGTAAGGGTTAGGAGTGCTTTTGCATGCTGGATTTGGGACGGCACAATTTCTGGCCCAGAAATCCAAAAATTCCTGACCCCGGGGTCAGGAAAACCTCACGGGGCGAGCCCGGCGGAATCAGCCGAATGCAAAAATGAACACCGCCATGAGATTCGGGGTGAATGTAAGGGTTAGGAGTGCTTTTGCATGCTGCATTTGGGACGGCACAATTTTGGCCCAGAAATCCAAAAATTCCTGACCCCGGGGTCAGGAAAACCTCACGGGGCGAGCCCGGCAGAATCAGGCCAAATGCAAAAATGAACACCGCCATGAGATTCGGGTGGAATGTAAGGGTTAGGAGTGCTTTTGCATGCTGGATTTGGGACGGCACAATTTTTGGCCCAGAAATCAAAAAATTCCTGACCCGGGGTCAGGAAAACCTCACGGTGCGAGCCAGGCGGAATCAGGCCGAATGCAAAAATGAACACAGCCATGAGATTCGGGGTGGAATGTAAGGGTTAGGACTGCTTTTGCATGCTGGATTTGGGACGGCACAATTTCTGGCCCAGAAATCAAAAAATTCCTGACCCCGGGGTCAGGAAAACCTCACGGGGCGAGCCCGGCGGAATCAGGCCGAATGCAAAAATGAACACCGCCATGAGATTCGGGGTGGAATGTAAGGGTTAGGAGTGCTTTTGCATGCTGGATTTGGGACGGCACAATTTCTGGCCCAGAAATCCAAAAATTCCTGACCCCGGAGTCAGGAAAACCTCACGGGGCGAGCCCGGCGGAATCAGGCCGAATGCAAAAATGAACACCGCCATGAGATTCGGGGTGGAATGTAAGGGTTAGGAGTGCTTTTGCATGCTGGATTTGGGACGGCACAATTTCTGGCCCAGAAATCAAAAATTCCTGACCCCGGGGTCAGGAAAACCTCACGGGGCGAGCCCGGCGGAATCAGGCCGAATGCAAAAATGAACACCGCCATGAGATTCGGGGTGGAATGTAAGGGTTAGGAGTGCTTTTGCATGCTGGATTTGGGACGGCACAATTTCTGGCCCAGAAATCCAAAAATTCCTGACCCCGGAGTCAGGAAAACCTCACGGGGCGAGCCCGGCGGAATCAGGCCGAATGCAAAAATGAACACCGCCATGAGATTCGGGGTGGAATGTAAGGGTTAGGAGTGCTTTTGCATGCTGGATTTGGGACGGCACAATTTCTGGCCCAGAAATCCAAAAATTCCTGACCCCGGGGTCAGGAAAACTTCACGGGGCGAGCCCGGCGGAATCAGGCCGAATGCAAAAATGAACACCGCCATGAGATTCGGGGTGGAATGTAAGGGTTAGGAGTGCTTTTGCATGCTGGATTTGGGACGGCACAATTTCTGGCCCAGAAATCAAAAAATTCCTGACCCCGGGGTCAGGAAAACCTCACGGGCCAGCCCGGCGGAATCAGGCCGAATGCAAAAATGAACACCGCCATGAGATTCGGGGTGGAATGTAAGGGTTAGGAGTGCTTTTGCATGCTGGATTTGGGACGGCACAATTTCTGGCCCAGAAATCCAAAAATTCCTGACCCCGGGGTCAGGAAAACCTCACGGGGCGAGCCCGGCGGAATCAGGCCGAATGCAAAAATGAACACCGCCATGAGATTCGGGGTGGAATGTAAGGGTTAGGAGTGCTTTTGCATGCTGGATTTGGGACGGCACAATTTCTGGCCCAGAAATCCAAAAATCCTGACCCCGGGGTCAGGAAAACCTCACGGGGCGAGCCCGGCGGAATCAGGCCGAGTGCAAAAATGAACACCGCCATGAGATTCGGGGTGGAATGTAAGGGTTAGGAGTGCTTTTGCATGCTGGATTTGGGACGGCACAATTTTTGGCCCAGAAATCCAAAATTCCTGACCCCGGGGTGAGGAAAACCTCACGGGGCGAGCCCGGCGGAATCAGGCCGAATGCAAAAATGAACACCGGCATGAGATTCGGGGTGGAATGTAAGGGTTAGGAGTGCTTTTGCATGCTGGATTTGGGACGGCACAATTTCTGGCCCAGAAATCAAAAAATTCCTGACCCCGGGGTCAGGAAAACCTCACGGGGCGAGCCCGGCGGAATCAGGCCGAATGCAAAAATGAACACCGCCATGAGATTCGGGGTGGAATGTAAGGGTTAGGAGTGCTTTTGCATGCTGGATTTGGGACGGCACAAATTCTGGCCCAGAAATCCAAAAATTCCTGACCCCGGGGTCAGGAAAACCTCACGGGGCGAGCCCGGCGGAATCAGGCCGAACGCAAAAATGAACACCGCCATGAGATTCGGGGTGGAATGTAAGGGTTAGGAGTGCTTTTGCATGCTGGATTTGGGACCGCACAATTTCTGGCCCAGAAATCAAAAAATTCCTGACCCCGGGGTCAGGAAAACCTCACGGGGCGAGCCCGGCGGAATCAGGCCGAATGCAAAAATGAACACCGCCATGAGATTCGGGGTGGAATGTAAGGGTTAGGAGTGCTTTTGCATGCTGCATTTGGGACGGCACAATTTTTGGCCCAGAAATCCAAAAATTCCTGACCCCGGGGTCAGGAAAACCTCACGGGGCGAGCCCGGCAGAATCAGGCCGAATGCAAAAATGAACACCGCCATGAGATTCGGGGTGGAATGTAAGGGTTAGGAGTACTTTTGCATGCTGGATTTGGGACGGCACAATTTTTGGCCCAGAAATCAAAAAATTCCTGACCCCGGGGTCAGGAAAACCTCACGGTGCGAGCCAGGCGGAATCAGGCCGAATGCAAAAATGAACACAGCCATGAGATTCGGGGTGGAATGTAAGGGTTAGGAGTGCTTTTGCATGCTGGATTTGGGACGGCACAATTTCTGGCCCAGAAATCAAAAAATTCCTGACCCCGGGGTCAGGAAAACCTCACGGGGCGAGCCCGGCGGAATCAGGCCGAATGCAAAAATGAACACCGCCATGAGATTCGGGGTGGAATGTAAGGGTTAGGAGTGCTTTTGCATGCTGGATTTGGGACGGCACAATTTTTGGCCCAGAAATCCAAAAATTCCTGACCCCGGGGTCAGGAAAACCTCACGGGGCGAGCCCGGCGGAATCAGGCCGAATGCAAAAATGAACACCGCCATGAGATTCGGGGTGGAATGTAAGGGTTAGGAGTGCTTTTGCATGCTGGATTTGGGATGGCACAATTTCTGGCCCAGAAATCAAAAAATCCTGACCCCGGGGTCAGGAAAACCTCACGGGGCGAGCCCGGCGGAATCAGGCCGAATGCAAAAATGAACACCGCCATGAGATTCGGGGTGGAATGTAAGGGTTAGGAGTGCTTTTGCATGCTGGATTTGGGACGGCACAATTTCTGGCCCAGAAATCCAAAAATTCCTGACCCGGGTCAGGAAAACCTCACGGGGCGAGCCCGGTGGAATCAGGCCGAATGCAAAAATGAACACCGCCATGAGATTCGGGGTGGAATGTAAGGGTTAGGAGTGCTTTTGCATGCTGGATTTGGGACGGCACAATTTCTGGCCCAGAAATCCAAAAATCCTGACCCCGGGGTTAGGAAAACCTCACGGGGCGAGCCCGGCGGAATCAGGCCGAATGCAAAAATGAACACCGCCATGAGATTCGGGGTGGAATGTAAGGGTTAGGAGTGCTTTTGCATGCTGGATTGGGACGGCACAATTTCTGGCCCAGAAATCAAAAAATTCCTGACCCCGGGGTCAGGAAAACCTCACGGGGCGAGCCCGGCGGAATCAGGCCGAATGCAAAATGAACACCGCCATGAGATTCGGGGTGGAATGTAAGGGTTAGGAGTGCTTTTGCATGCTGGATTTGGGACGGCACAATTTCTGGCCCAGAAATCCAAAAATTCCTGACCCCGGGGTCAGGAAAACCTCACGGGGCGAGCCGGCGGAATCAGGCCGAATGCAAAAATGAACACCGCCATGAGATTCGGGGTGGAATGTAAGGGTTAGGAGTGCTTTAGCATGCTGGATTTGGGACGGCACAATTTCTGGCCCAGAAATCAAAAAATTCCTGACCCCGGGGTCAGGAAAACCTCACGGGGCGAGCCCGGCGGAATCAGGCCGAATGCAAAAATGAACACCGCCATGAGATTCGGGGTGGAATGTAAGGGTTAGGAGTGCTTTTGCATGCTGGATTTGGGACGGCACAATTTTTGGCCCAGAAATCCAAAATTCCTGACCCCGGGGTCAGGAAAACCTCACGGGGCGAGCCCGGCGGAATCAGGCCGAATGCAAAAATGAACACCGCCATGAGATTCGGGGTGGAATGTAAGGGTTAGGAGTGCTTTTGCATGCTGGATTTGGGACGGCACAATTTCTGGCCCAGAAATCCAAAAATTCCTGACCCCGGGGTCAGGAAAACCTCACGGGGCGAGCCCGGCAGAATCAGGCCGAATGCAAAAATGAACACCGCCATGAGATTCGGGGTGGAATGTAAGGGTTAGGAGTGCTTTTGCATGCTGGATTTGGGACGGCACAATTTTTGGCCCAGAAATCAAAAAATTCCTGACCCGGGGTCAGGAAAACCTCACGGTGCGAGCCAGGCGGAATCAGGCCGAATGCAAAAATGAACACAGCCATGAGATTCGGGGTGGAATGTAAGGGTTAGGAGTGCTTTTGCATGCTGGATTTGGGACGGCACAATTTCTGGCCCAGAAATCAAAAAATTCCTGACCCCGGGGTCAGGAAAACCTCACGGGGCGAGCCCGGCGGAATCAGGCCGAATGCAAAAATGAACACCGCCATGAGATTCGGGTGGAATGTAAGGGTTAGGAGTGCTTTTGCATGCTGGATTTGGGACGGCACAATTTTTGGCCCAGAAATCCAAAAATTCCTGACCCCGGGGTCAGGAAAACCTCACGGGGCGAGCCCGGCGGAATCAGGCCGAATGCAAAAATGAACACCGCCATGAGATTCGGGGTGGAATGTAAGGGTTAGGAGTGCTTTTGCATGCTGGATTTGGGACGGCACAATTTCTGGCCCAGAAATCCAAAAATCCTGACCCCGGGGTCAGGAAAACCTCACGGGGCGAGCCCGGCGGAATCAGGCCGAATGCAAAAATGAACACCGCCATGAGATTCGGGGTGGAATGTAAGGGTTAGGAGTGCTTTTGCATGCTGGATTTGGGACGGCACAATTTCTGGCCCAGAAATCAAAAAATTCCTGACCCCGGGGTCAGGAAAACCTCACGGGGCGAGCCCGGCGGAATCAGGCCGAATGCAAAAATGAACACCGCCATGAGATTCGGGGTGGAATGTAAGGGTTAGGAGTGCTTTTGCATGCTGGATTTGGGACGGCACAATTTCTGGCCCAGAAATCCAAAAATTCCTGACCCCGGGGTCAGGAAAACCTCATGGGGCGAGCCCGGCGGAATCAGGCCGAATGCAAAAATGAACACCGCCATGAGATTCGGGGTGGAATGTAAGGGTTAGGAGTGCTTTTGCATGCTGGATTTGGGACGGCACAATTTCTGGCCCAGAAATCAAAAAATTCCTGACCCCGGGGTCAGGAAAACCTCACGGGGCGAGCCCGGCGGAATCAGGCCGAATGCAAAAATGAACACCGCCATGAGATTCGGGTGGAATGTAAGGGTTAGGAGTGCTTTTGCATGCTGGATTTGGGACGGCACAATTTTTGGCCCAGAAATCCAAAAATTCCTGACCCCGGGGTCAGGAAAACCTCACGGGGCGAGCCGGGCGGAATCAGGCCGAATGCAAAAATGAACACCGCCAAGAGATTCGGGGTGGAATGTAAGGGTTAGGAGTGCTTTTGCATGCTGGATTTGGGACGGCACAATTTCTGGCCCAGAAATCAAAAAATTCCTGACCCCGGGGTCAGGAAAACCTCACGGGGCGAGCCCGGCGGAATCAGGCCGAGTGCAAAAATGAACACCGCCATGAGATTCGGGTGGAATGTAAGGGTTAGGAGTGCTTTTGCATGCTGGATTTGGGACGGCACAATTTCTGGCCCAGAAATCCAAAAATTCCTGACCCCGGGGTCAGGAAAACATCACGGGGCGAGCCCGGCGGAATCAGGCCGAATGCAAAAATGAACACCGCCATGAGATTCGGGGTGGAATGTAAGGGTTAGGAGTGCTTTTGCATGCTGGATTTGGGACCTCACAATTTCTGGCCCAGAAATCCAAAAATTCCTGACCCTGGGGTCAGGAAAACCTAACGGGGCGAGCCCGGCGGAATCAGGCCGAATGCAAAAATGAACACCGGCATGAGATTCGGGGTGGAATGTAAGGGTTAGGAGTGCTTTTGCATGCTGGATTTGGGACGGCACAATTTTTGGCCCAGAAATCCAAAAATTCCTGACCCCGGGTCAGGAAAACCTCACGGGGCGAGCCCGGCGGAATCAGGCCGAATGCAAAAATGAACACCGCCATGAGATTCGGGGTGGAATGTAAGGGTTAGGAGTGCTTTTGCATGCTGGATTTGGGACGGCACAATTTCTGGCCCAGAAATCAAAAATTTCCTGACCCCGGGGTCAGGAAAACCTCACGGGGCGAGCCTGGCGGAATCAGGCCGAGTGCAAAAATGAACACCGCCATGAGATTCGGGGTGGAATGTAAGGGTTAGGAGTGCTTTTGCATGCTGGATTTGGGACGGCACAATTTCTGGCCCAGAAATCCAAAAATTCCTGACCCCGGGGTCAGGAAAACCTCAAGGGGCGAGCCCGGCGGAATCAGGCCGAATGCAAAAATGAACACCGCCATGAGATTCGGGGTGGAATGTAAGGGTTAGGAGTGCTTTTGCATGCTGGATTTGGGACGGCACAATTTCTGGCCCAGAAATCAAAAATTTCCTGACCCCGGGGTCAGGAAAACCTCACGGGGCGAGCCTGGCGGAATCAGGCCGAGTGCAAAAATGAACACCGCCATGAGATTCGGGGTGGAATGTAAGGGTTAGGAGTGCTTTTGCATGCTGGATTTGGGACGGCACAATTTCTGGCCCAGAAATCCAAAAATTCCTGACCCCGGGGTCAGGAAAACCTCACGGGGCGAGCCCGGCGGAATCAGGCCGAATGCAAAAATGAACACCGCCATGAGATTCGGGGTGGAATGTAAGGGTTAGGAGTGCTTTTGCATGCTGGATTTGGGACCTCACAATTTCTGCCCAGAAATCCAAAAATTCCTGACCCCGGGGTCAGGAAAACCTCACGGTGCGAGCCCGGCGGAATCAGGCCGAACGCAAAAATGAACACCGGCATGAGATTCGGGGTGGAATGTAAGGGTTAGGGTGCTTTCGCATGCTGGATTTGGGACGGCACAATTTCTGGCCCAGAAATCCAAAATTCCTGACCCCGGGTCAGGAAAACCTAACGGGGCGAGCCCGGCGGAATCAGGCCGAATGCAAAAATGAACACCGCCATGAGATTCGGGGTGGAATGTAAGGGTTAGGAGTGCTTTTGCATGCTGGATTTGGGACCTCACAATTTCTGGCCCAGAAATCCAAAAATTCCTGACCCCGGGGTCAGGAAAACCTCACGGTGCGAGCCCGGCGGAATCAGGCCGAACGCAAAAATGAACACCGGCATGAGATTCGGGGTGGAATGTAAGGGTTAGGGGTGCTTTTGCATGCTGGATTTGGGACGGCACAATTTCTGGCCCAGAAATCCAAAATTCCTGACCCCGGGGTCAGGAAAACCTAACGGGGCGAGCCCGGCGGAATCAGGCCGAACGCAAAAATGAACACCGCCATGAGATTCGGGTGGAATGTAAGGGTTAGGAGTGCTTTTGCATGCTGGATTTGGGACCGCACAATTTCTGGCCCAGAAATCAAAAAATTCCTGACCCCGGGGTCAGGAAAACCTCACGGGGCGAGCCCGGCGGAATCAGGCCGAATGCAAAAATGAACACCGCCATGAGATTCGGGGTGGAATGTAAGGGTTAGGAGTGCTTTTGCATGCTGGATTTGGGACGGAACAATTTTTGGCCCAGAAATCCAAATTCCTGACCCCGGGGTCAGGAAAACCTCACGGGGCGAGCCCGGCGGAATCAGGCCGAATGCAAAAATGAACACCGCCATGAGATTCGGGGTGGAATGTAAGGGTTAGGAGTGCTTTTGCATGCTGGATTTGGGACGGCACAATTTCTGGCCCAGAAATCAAAAAATTCCTGACCCCGGGGTCAGGAAAACCTCACGGGGCGAGCCGGCGGAATCAGGCCGAATGCAAAAATGAACACCGCCATGAGATTCGGGGTGGAATGTAAGGGTTAGGAGTGCTTTTGCATGCTGGATTTGGGACGGCACAATTTTTGGCCCAGAAATCCAAAAATTCCTGACCCCGGGGTCAGGAAAACCTCACGGGGCGAGCCCGGCGGAATCAGGCCGAATGCAAAAATGAACACCGCCATGAGATTCGGGGTGGAATGTAAGGGTTAGGAGTGCTTTTGCATGCTGGATTTGGGACGGCACAATTTCTGGCCCAGAAATCAAAAAATTCCTGACCCCGGGGTCAGGAAAACCTCACGGGGCGAGCCCGGCGGAATCAGGCCGAATGCAAAAATGAACACCGCCATGAGATTCGGGGTGGAATGTAAGGGTTAGGAGTGCTTTTGCATGCTGGATTTGGGACGGCACAATTTCTGGCCCAGAAATCAAAAATTCCTGACCCCGGGGTCAGGAAAACCTCACGGGGCGAGCCCGGCGGAATCAGGCCGAATGCAAAAATGAACACCGCCATGAGATTCGGGGTGGAATGTAAGGGTTAGGAGTGCTTTTGCATGCTGCATTTGGGACGGCACAATTTTTGGCCCAGAAATCCAAAAATTCCTGACCCCGGGGTCAGGAAAACCTCACGGGGCGAGCCCGGCAGAATCAGGCCGAATGCAAAAATGAACACCGCCATGAGATTCGGGGTGGAATGTAAGGGTTAGGAGTGCTTTTGCATGCTGGATTTGGGACGGCACAATTTTTGGCCCAGAAATCAAAAAATTCCTGACCCCGGGGTCAGGAAAACCTCACGGTGCGAGCCAGGCGGAATCAGGCCGAATGCAAAAATGAACACAGCCATGAGATTCGGGGTGGAATGTAAGGGTTAGGAGTGCTTTTGCATGCTGGATTTGGGACGGCACAATTTCTGGCCCAGAAATCAAAAAATTCCTGACCCCGGGTCAGGAAAACCTCACGGGGCGAGCCCGGCGGAATCAGGCCGAATGCAAAAATGAACACCGCCATGAGATTCGGGGTGGAATGTAAGGGTTAGGAGTGCTTTTGCATGCTGGATTTGGGACGGCACAATTTTTGGCCCAGAAATCCAAAAATTCCTGACCCCGGGGTCAGGAAAACCTCACGGGGCGAGCCCGGCGGAATCAGGCCGAATGCAAAAATGAACACCGCCATGAGATTCGGGGTGGAATGTAAGGGTTAGGAGTGCTTTTGCATGCTGGATTTGGGACGGCACAATTTCTGGCCCAGAAATCCAAAAATTCCTGACCCCGGGGTCAGGAAAACCTCACGGGGCGAGCCCGGCGGAATCAGGCCGAATGCAAAATGAACACCGCCATGAGATTCGGGGTGGAATGTAAGGGTTAGGAGTGCTTTTGCATGCTGGATTTGGGACGGCACAATTTCTGGCCCAGAAATCAAAAAATTCCTGACCCCGGGGTCAGGAAAACCTCACGGTGCGAGGCACGCGGAATCAGGCCGAATGCAAAAATGAACACCGTCATGAGATTCGGGGTGGAATGTGAGGGTTAGGAGTGCTTTTGCATGCTGGATTTGGTACGCACAATTTTTGGCCCAGAAATCAAAAAATTCCTGACCCCGGGGTCAGGAAAACCTCACGGGGCGAGCCAGGCGGAATCAGGCCGAATGCAAAAATGATCACCGCCATGAGATTCGGCATGGAATGTGAGGGTTAGGAGTGCTTTTGCATGCTGGATTTGGGACGGCACAATTTTTGTCCCAATAATCAAAAATTCCTGAACCCGGGGTCAGGAAAACCTCACGAGGCGAACCAGGCGGAATCAGGCCGAATGCAAAAATGAACACCGCCATGAGATTCGGGGTGGAATGTGAGGGTTAGGAGTGTTTTTGCATGCTGTATTTGGGACGGCACAATTTCTGGCCCAGAAATCAAAAAATTACTGACCCCGGGGTCAGGAAAACCTCACGGGGCGAGCCAGGCGGAATCAGGCCGAATGCAAAAATGTACACCGCCATGAGATTCTGGGTGGAATGTGAGGTTTAGGAGTCCTTTTGCATGCTGGATTTGGAATGGCACAATTTTTGGCCCAGAAATCAAAAAATTCCTGACCCCGGGGTCAGGAAAACCTCACGGGGCGAGCCAGGCAGAATCAGGCCGAATGCAAAAATGAACACCGCCATGAGATTCGGGGTGGAATGTAAGGGTTAGGAGTGCTTTTGCATGCTGGATTTGGGACGGCACAATTTCTGGCCCAGAAATCAAAAAATTCCTGACCCCGGGGTCAGAAAAACCTCACGGGGCGAGCCAGGCGGAATCAGGCCGAATGCAAAAATGAACACCGCCATGAGATTCGGGGTGGAATGTGAGGGTTAGGAGTCCTTTTGCATGCTGGATTTGGAACGGCACAATTTTTGGACCAGAAATCAAAAAATTCCTGACCCCGGGGTCAGGAAAACCTCACGGGGCGAGCCAGGCGGAATCAGGCCGAATGCAAAAATGAACACCGCCATGAGATTCGGGGTGAATGTGAGGTTTAGGAGTCCTTTTGCATGCTGGACATGGAACGGCACAATTTTTGGCCCAGAAATCAAAAAATTCCTGACCCCGGGGTCAGGAAAACCTCACGGGGCGAGCCAGGCAGAATCAGGCCGAATGCAAAAATGAACACCGCCATGAGATTCGGGGTGGAATGTAAGGGTTAGGAGTGCTTTTGCATGCTGGATTTGGGACGGCACAATTTCTGGCCCAGAAATCAAAATATTCCTGACCCCGGGGTCAGGAAAACCTCACGGGGCGAGCCAGGCGGAATCAGGCCGAATGCAAAAATGAACACCGCCATGAGATTCGGGGTGGAATGTGAGGGTTAGGAGTCCTTTTGCATGCTGGATTTGGAACGGCACAATTTTTGGCCCAGAAATCAAAAAATTCCTGACCCCGGGGTCAGGAAAACCTCACGGGGCGAGCCAGGCAGAATCAGGCCGAATGCAAAAATGAACACCGCCATGAGATTCGGGGTGGAATGTAAGGGTTAGGAGTGCTTTTGCATGCTGGATTTGGGACGGCACAATTTCTGGCCCAGAAATCAAAAAATTCCTGACCCCAGGGTCAGAAAAACCTCACGGGGCGAGCCAGGCGGAATCAGGCCGAATGCAAAAATGAACACCGCCATGAGATTCGGGGTGGAATGTGAGGGTTAGGAGTCCTTTTGCATGCTGGATTTGGAACGGCACAATTTTTGGACCAGAAATCAAAAAATTCCTGACCCCGGGGTCAGGAAAACCTCACGGGGCGAGCCAGGCGGAATCAGGCCGAATGCAAAAATGAACACCGCCATGAGATTCGGGGTGGAATGTGAGGTTTAGGAGTCCTTTTGCATGCTGGACATGGAACGGCACAATTTTTGGCCCAGAAATCAAAAAATTCCTGACCCCGGGGTCAGGAAAACCTCACGGGGCGAGCCAGGCAGAATCAGGCCGAATGCAAAAATGAACACCGCCATGAGATTCGGGGTGGAATGTAAGGGTTAGGAGTGCTTTTGCATGCTGGATTTGGGACGGCACAATTTCTGGCCCAGAAATCAAAATATTCCTGACCACGGGGTCAGGAAAACCTCACGGGGCGAGCCAGGCGGAATCAGGCCGAATGCAAAAATGAACACCGCCATGAGATTCGGGGTGGAATGTGAGGGTTAGGAGTCCTTTTGCATGCTGGATTTGGAACGGCACCATTTTTGGCCCAGAAATCAAAAAATTCCTGACCCCGGGGGTCCGGAAAACCTCACGAGGCGAGCCAGGCGGAATCAGGCCGAATGCAAAAATGAACACCGCCATGAGATTCGGGGTGGAATGTGAGGGTTAGGAGTGCTTTTGCATGCTGGATTTGGGACGGCACAATTTCTGGCCCAGAAATCAAAAAATTCCTGACCCCGGGGTCAGGAAAACCTCACGGGACGAGGCACGCGGAATCAGGCCGAATGCAAAAATGAACACCGCCATGAGATTCGGGGTGGAATGTGAGGGTTAGGAGTGCTTTTGCATGCTGGATTTGGGACGGCACAATTTTTGGCCCAGAAATCAAAAAATTCCTGACCCCGGGGTCAGGAAAACCTCACGGGATGAGGGACGCGGAATCAGGCTGAATGCAAAAATGAACACCGCCATGAGATTCGGGGTGGAATGTGAGGGTTAGGAGTGTTTTTGCATGCTGTATTTGTGACGGCACAATTTTTGGCCCAGAAATCAAAAAATTCCTGACCCCGGGGTCAGGAAAACCTCACGGGGCGAGCCAGGCGGAATCAGGTCGAATGCAAAAATGAACACCGCCATGAGATTCGGGGTGGAATGTTAGGGTTAGGAGTGCTTTTGCATGCTGGATTTGGGACGGCACAATTTTTGGCCCAGAAATCAAAAAATTCCTGACCCCGGGGTCAGGAAAACCTCACGGGGCGAGCCAGGCGGAATCAGGCCGAATGCAAAAATGTACACCGCCATGAGATTCTGGGTGGAATGTGAGGTTTAGGAGTCCTTTTGCATGCTGGATTTGGAATGGCACAATTTTTGGCCCAGAAATCAAAAAATTCCTGACCCCGGGGTCAGGAAAACCTCACGGGGCGAGCCAGGCAGAATCAGGCCGAATGCAAAAATGAACACCGCCATGAGATTCGGGGTGGAATGTAAGGGTTAGGAGTGCTTTTGCATGCTGGATTTGGGACGGCACAATTTCTGGCCCAGAAATCAAAAAATTCCTGACCCCCGGGTCAGAAAAACCTCACGGGGCGAGCCAGGCGGAATCAGGCCGAATGCAAAAATGAACACCGCCATGAGATTCGGGGTGGAATGTGAGGGTTAGGAGTCCTTTTGCATGCTGGATTTGGAACGGCACAATTTTTGGACCAGAAATCAAAAAATTCCTGACCCCGGGGTCAGGAAAACCTCACGGGGCGAGCCAGGCGGAATCAGGCCGAATGCAAAAATGAACACCGCCATGAGATTCGGGGTGGAATGTGAGGTTTAGGAGTCCTTTTGCATGCTGGACATGGAACGGCACAATTTTTGGCCCAGAAATCAAAAAATCCTGACCCCGGGGTCAGGAAAACCTCACGGGGCGAGCCAGGCAGAATCAGGCCGAATGCAAAAATGAACACCGCCATGAGATTCGGGGTGGAATGTAAGGGTTAGGAGTGCTTTTGCATGCTGGATTTGGGACGGCACAATTTCTGGCCCAGAAATCAAAATATTCCTGACCCCGGGGTCAGGAAAACCTCACGGGGCGAGCCAGGCGGAATCAGGCCGAATGCAAAAATGAACACCGCCATGAGATTCGGGGTGGAATGTGAGGGTTAGGAGTCCTTTTGCATGCTGGATTTGGAACGGCACAATTTTTGGCCCAGAAATCAAAAAATTCCTGACCCCGGGGTCAGGAAAACCTCACGGGGCGAGCCAGGCAGAATCAGGCCGAATGCAAAAATGAACACCGCCATGAGATTCGGGGTGGAATGTAAGGGTTAGGAGTGCTTTTGCATGCTGGATTTGGGACGGCACAATTTCTGGCCCAGAAATCAAAAAATTCCTGACCCCAGGGTCAGAAAAACCTCACGGGGCGAGCCAGGCGGAATCAGGCCGAATGCAAAAATGAACACCGCCATGAGATTCGGGGTGGAATGTGAGGGTTAGGAGTCCTTTTGCATGCTGGATTTGGAACGGCACAATTTTTGGACCAGAAATCAAAAAATTCCTGACCCCGGGGTCAGGAAAACCTCACGGGGCGAGCCAGGCGGAATCAGGCCGAATGCAAAAATGAACACCGCCATGAGATTCGGGGTGGAATGTGAGGTTTAGGAGTCCTTTTGCATGCTGGACATGGAACGGCACAATTTTTGGCCCAGAAATCAAAAAATTCCTGACCCCGGGGTCAGGAAAACCTCACGGGGCGAGCCAGGCAGAATCAGGCCGAATGCAAAAATGAACACCGCCATGAGATTCGGGGTGGAATGTAAGGGTTAGGAGTGCTTTTGCATGCTGGATTTGGGACGGCACAATTTCTGGCCCAGAAATCAAAATATTCCTGACCACGGGGTCAGGAAAACCTCACGGGGCGAGCCAGGCGGAATCAGGCCGAATGCAAAAATGAACACCGCCATGAGATTCGGGGTGGAATGTGAGGGTTAGGAGTCCTTTTGCATGCTGGATTTGGAACGGCACCATTTTTGGCCCAGAAATCAAAAATTCCTGACCCCGGGGTCCGGAAAACCTCACGAGGCGAGCCAGGCGGAATCAGGCCGAATGCAAAAATGAACACCGCCATGAGATTCGGGGTGGAATGTGAGGGTTAGGAGTGCTTTTGCATGCTGGATTTGGGACGGCACAATTTCTGGCCCAGAAATCAAAAAATTCCTGACCCCGGGGTCAGGAAAACCTCACGGGACGAGGCACGCGGAATCAGGCCGAATGCAAAAATGAACACCGCCATGAGATTCGGGGTGGAATGTGAGGGTTAGGAGTGCTTTTGCATGCTGGATTTGGCACGGCACAATTTTTGGCCCAGAAATCAAAAAATTCCTGACCCCGGGGTCAGGAAAACCTCACGGGATGAGGGACGCGGAATCAGGCTGAATGCAAAAATGAACACCGCCATGAGATTCGGGGTGGAATGTGAGGGTTAGGAGTGTTTTTGCATGCTGTATTTGTGACGGCACAATTTTTGGCCCAGAAATCAAAAAATTCCTGACCCCGGGGTCAGGAAAACCTCACGGGGCGAGCCAGGCGGAATCAGGTCGAATGCAAAAATGAACACCGCCATGAGATTCGGGGTGGAATGTTAGGGTTAGGAGTGCTTTTGCATGCTGGATTTGGGACGGCACAATTTTTGGCCCAGAAATCAAAAAATTCCTGACCCCGGCGTCAGGAAAACCTCACGCGGCGAGCCAGGCGGAATCAGGTCGAATGCAAAAATGAACACCGCCATGAGATTCGGGGTGGAATGTTGGGGTTAGGAGTGCTTTTGCATGCTGGATTTGGGACGGCACAATTTCTGGCCCAGAAATCAAAAAATTCCTGACCCCGGGGTCAGGAAAACCTCACGGTGCGAGGCACGCGGAATCAGGCCGAATGCAAAAATGAACACCGTCATGAGATTCGGGGTGGAATGTGAGGGTTAGGAGTGCTTTTGCATGCTGGATTTGGTACGGCACAATTTTTGGCCCAGAAATCAAAAAATTCCTGACCCCGGGGTCAGGAAAACCTCACGGGGCGAGCCAGGCGGAATCAGGCCGAATGCAAAAATGATCACCGCCATGAGATTCGGCATGGAATGTGAGGGTTAGGAGTGCTTTTGCATGCTGGATTTGGGACGGCACAATTTTTGTCCCAATAATCAAAAAATTCCTGAACCCGGGGTCAGGAAAACCTCACGAGGCGAACCAGGCGGAATCAGGCCGAATGCAAAAATGAACACCGCCATGAGATTCGGGGTGGAATGTGAGGGTTAGGAGTGTTTTTGCATGCTGTATTTGGGACGGCACAATTTCTGGCCCAGAAATCAAAAAATTACTGACCCCGGGGTCAGGAAAACCTCACGGGGCGAGCCAGGCGGAATCAGGCCGAATGCAAAAATGTACACCGCCATGAGATTCTGGGTGGAATGTGAGGTTTAGGAGTCCTTTTGCATGCTGGATTTGGAATGGCACAATTTTTGGCCCAGAAATCAAAAAATTCCTGACCCCGGGGTCAGGAAAACCTCACGGGGCGAGCCAGGCAGAATCAGGCCGAATGCAAAAATGAACACCGCCATGAGATTCGGGGTGGAATGTAAGGGTTAGGAGTGCTTTTGCATGCTGTATTTGGGATGGCACAATTTCTGGCCCAGAAATCAAAATATTCCTGACCCCGGGGTCAGGAAAACCTCACGGGGCGAGCCAGGCGTAATCAGGCCGAATGCAAAAATGAACACCGCCATGAGATTCGGGGTGGAATGTGAGGTTTAGGAGTCCTTTTGCATGCTGGATTTGGAACGGCACAATTTTTGGCCCAGAAATCAAAAAATCCTGACCCCGGGGTCAGGAAAACCTCACGGGGCGAGCCCGGCGGAATCAGGCCGAATGCAAAAATGAACACCGCCATGAGATTCGGGGTGGAATGTGAGGGTTAGGAGTGCTTTTGCATGCTGGATTTGGGACGGCACAATTTTTGTCCCAGAAATCAAAAAATTCCTGACCCCGGGGTCAGGAAAACCTCACGGGGCGAGCCAGGCGGAATCAGGCCGAATGCAAAAATGAACACCGCCATGAGATTCGGGGTGGAATGTGAGGTTTAGGAGTCCTTTTGCATGCTGGATTTGGAACGGCACAATTTTTGGCCAGGAAATCAAAAAATCCTGACCCCGGGGTCAGGAAAACCTCACGGAGCGAGCCAGGCGGAATCAGGCCGAATGCAAAAATGAACACCGCCATGAGATTCGGGGTGGAATGTGAGGGTTAGGAGTGCTTTTGCATGCTGTATTTGGGACGGCACAATTTCTGTCCCAGAAATCAAAATATTCCTGACCCCGGGGTCAGGAAAACCTCACGGGGCGAGCCAGGCGTAATCAGGCCGAATGCAAAAATGAACACCGCCATGAGATTCGGGGTGGAATGTGAGGTTTAGGAGTGCTTTTGCATGCTGGATTTGGGACGGCACAATTTTTGTCCCAATAATCAAAAAATTCCTGAACCCGGGGTCAGGAAAACCTCACGAGGCGAACCAGGCGGAATCAGGCCGAATGCAAAAATGAACACCGCCATGAGATTCGGGGTGGAATGTGAGGGTTAGGAGTGTTTTTGCATGCTGTATTTGGGACGGCACAATTTCTGGCCCAGAAATCAAAAAATTACTGACCCCGGGGTCAGGAAAACCTCACGGGGCGAGCCAGGCGGAATCAGGCCGAATGCAAAAATGTACACCGCCATGAGATTCTGGGTGGAATGTGAGGTTTAGGAGTCCTTTTGCATGCTGGATTTGGAATGGCACAATTTTTGGCCCAGAAATCAAAAAATCCTGACCCCGGGGTCAGGAAAACCTCACGGGGCGAGCCAGGCAGAATCAGGCCGAATGCAAAAATGAACACCGCCATGAGATTCGGGGTGGAATGTAAGGGTTAGGAGTGCTTTTGCATGCTGTATTTGGGATGGCACAATTTCTGGCCCAGAAATCAAAATATTCCTGACCCCGGGGTCAGGAAAACCTCACGGGGCGAGCCAGGCGTAATCAGGCCGAATGCAAAAATGAACACCGCCATGAGATTCGGGGTGGAATGTGAGGTTTAGGAGTCCTTTTGCATGCTGGATTTGGAACGGCACAATTTTTGGCCCAGAAATCAAAAAATCCTGACCCCGGGGTCAGGAAAACCTCACGGGGCGAGCCCGGCGGAATCAGGCCGAATGCAAAAATGAACACCGCCATGAGATTCGGGGTGGAATGTGAGGGTTAGGAGTGCTTTTGCATGCTGGATTTGGGACGGCACAATTTTTGTCCCAGAAATCAAAAAATTCCTGACCCCGGGGTCAGGAAAACCTCACGGGGCGAGCCAGGCGGAATCAGGCCGAATGCAAAAATGAACACCGCCATGAGATTCGGGGTGGAATGTGAGGTTTAGGAGTCCTTTTGCATGCTGGATTTGGAACGGCACAATTTTTGGCCAGGAAATCAAAAAATCCTGACCCCGGGGTCAGGAAAACCTCACGGAGCGAGCCAGGCGGAATCAGGCCGAATGCAAAAATGAACACCGCCATGAGATTCGGGGTGGAATGTGAGGGTTAGGAGTGCTTTTGCATGCTGTATTTGGGACGGCACAATTTCTGTCCCAGAAATCAAAATATTCCTGACCCCGGGGTCAGGAAAACCTCACGGGGCGAGCCAGGCGTAATCAGGCCGAATGCAAAAATGAACACCGCCATGAGATTCGGGGTGGAATGTGAGGTTTAGGAGTCCTTTTGCATGCTGGATTTGGAACGGCACAATTTTTGGCCCAGAAATCAAAAAATCCTGACCCCGGGGTCAGGAAAACCTCACGGGGCGAGCCCGGCGGAATCAGGCCGAATGCAAAAATGAACACCGCCATGAGATTCGGGGTGGAATGTGAGGGTTAGGAGTGCTTTTGCATGCTGGATTTGGGACGGCACAATTTTTGTCCCAGAAATCAAAAAATTCCTGACCCCGGTGTCAGGAAAACCTCACGGGGCGAGCCAGGCGGAATCAGGCCGAATGCAAAAATGAACACCGCCATGAGATTCGGGGTGGAATGTGAGGTTTAGGAGTCCTTTTGCATGCTGGATTTGGAACGGCACAATTTTTGGCCCAGAAATCAAAAAATCCTGACCCCGGGGTCAGGAAAACCTCACGGAGCGAGCCAGGCGGAATCAGGCCGAATGCAAAAATGAACACCGCCATGAGATTCGGGGTGGAATGTGAGGGTTAGGAGTGCTTTTGCATGCGGGATTTGGGACGGCACAATTTCTGGCCCAGAAATCAAAAAATTCCTGACCCCGGGGTCAGGAAAACCTCACGGGGCGAGCCAGGCGGAATCAGGCCGAATGCAAAAATGAACACCGCCATGAGATTCGGGGTGGAATGTGAGGTTTAGGAGTCCTTTTGCATGCTGGATTTGGAACGGCACAATTTTTGGCCCAGAAATCAAAAAATCCTGACCCCGGGGTCAGGAAAACCTCACGGAGCGAGCCAGGCGGAATCAGGCCGAATGCAAAAATGAACACCGCCATGAGATTCGGGGTGGAATGTGAGGGTTAGGAGTGCTTTTGCATGCTGGATTTGGGACGGCACAATTTTTGTCCCAGAAATCAAAAAATTCCTGACCCCGGGGTCAGGAAAACCTCACGGGGCGAGCCAGGCGGAATCAGGCCGAATGCAAAAATGAACACCGCCATGAGATTCGGGGTGGAATGTGAGGGTTAGGAGTGCTTTTGCATGCTGGATTTGGGACGGCACAATTTTTGTCCCAGAAATCAAAAAATTCCTGACCCCGGGGTCAGGAAAACCTCACGGGGCGAGCCAGGCGGAATCAGGCCGAATGCAAAAATGAATACCGCCATGAGATTCGGGGTGGAATGTGAGGGTTAGGAGTCCTTTTGCATGCTGGATTTGGAACGGCACCATTTTTGGCCCAGAAATCAAAAAATTCCTGACCCCGGGGTCCGGAAAACCTCACGAGGCGAGCCAGGCGGAATCAGGCCGAATGCAAAAATGAACACCGCCATGAGATTCGGGGTGGAATGTGAGGGTTAGGAGTGCTTTTGCATGCTGGATTTGGGACGGCACAATTTCTGGCCCAGAAATCAAAAAATTCCTGACCCCGGGGTCAGGAAAACCTCACGGGACGAGGCACGCGGAATCAGGCCGAATGCAAAAATGAACACCGCCATGAGATTCGGGGTGGAATGTGAGGTTTAGGAGTGCTTTTGCATGCTGGATTTGGTACGGCACAATTTTTAGCCCAGAAATCAAAAAATCCTGACCCCGGGGTCAGGAAAACCTCACGGGGCGAGCCAGGCGGAATCAGGCCGAATGCAAAAATGAACACCGCCATGAGATTCGGGGTGGAATGTGAGGGTTAGGAGTGCTTTTGCATGCTGGATTTGGGACGGCACAATTTTTGGCCCAGAAATCAAAAAATTCCTGACCCCGGGGTCAGGAAAACCTCACGGGATGAGGGACGCGGAATCAGGCTGAATGCAAAAATGAACACCGCCATGAGATTCGGGGTGGAATGTGAGGGTTAGGAGTGTTTTTGCATGCTGTATTTGTGACGGCACAATTTTTGGCCCAGAAATCAAAAAATTCCTGACCCCGGGGTCAGGAAAACCTCACGGGGCGAGCCAGGCGGAATCAGGTCGAATGCAAAAATGAACACCGCCATGAGATTCGGGGTGGAATGTTAGGGTTAGGAGTGCTTTTGCATGCTGGATTTGGGACGGCACAATTTTTGGCCCAGAAATCAAAAAATTCCTGACCCCGGCGTCAGGAAAACCTCACGCGGCGAGCCAGGCGGAATCAGGTCGAATGCAAAAATGAACACCGCCATGAGATTCGGGGTGGAATGTTGGGGTTAGGAGTGCTTTTGCATGCTGGATTTGGGACGGCACAATTTCTGGCCCAGAAATCAAAAAATTCCTGACCCCGGGGTCAGGAAAACCTCACGGTGCGAGGCACGCGGAATCAGGCCGAATGCAAAAATGAACACCGTCATGAGATTCGGGGTGGAATGTGAGGGTTAGGAGTGCTTTTGCATGCTGGATTTGGTACGGCACAATTTTTGGCCCAGAAATCAAAAAATTCCTGACCCCGGGGTCAGGAAAACCTCACGGGGCGAGCCAGGCGGAATCAGGCCGAATGCAAAAATGATCACCGCCATGAGATTCGGCATGGAATGTGAGGGTTAGGAGTGCTTTTGCATGCTGGATTTGGGACGGCACAATTTTTGTCCCAATAATCAAAAAATTCCTGAACCCGGGGTCAGGAAAACCTCACGAGGCGAACCAGGCGGAATCAGGCCGAATGCAAAAATGAACACCGCCATGAGATTCGGGGTGGAATGTGAGGGTTAGGAGTGTTTTTGCATGCTGTATTTGGGACGGCACAATTTCTGGCCCAGAAATCAAAAAATTACTGACCCCGGGGTCAGGAAAACCTCACGGGGCGAGCCAGGCGGAATCAGGCCGAATGCAAAAATGTACACCGCCATGAGATTCTGGGTGGAATGTGAGGTTTAGGAGTCCTTTTGCATGCTGGATTTGGAATGGCACAATTTTTGGCCCAGAAATCAAAAAATTCCTGACCCCGGGGTCAGGAAAACCTCACGGGGCGAGCCAGGCAGAATCAGGCCGAATGCAAAAATGAACACCGCCATGAGATTCGGGGTGGAATGTAAGGGTTAGGAGTGCTTTTGCATGCTGGATTTGGGACGGCACAATTTCTGGCCCAGAAATCAAAAAATTCCTGACCCCGGGGTCAGAAAAACCTCACGGGGCGAGCCAGGCGGAATCAGGCCGAATGCAAAAATGAACACCGCCATGAGATTCGGGGTGGAATGTGAGGGTTAGGAGTCCTTTTGCATGCTGGATTTGGAACGGCACAATTTTTGGACCAGAAATCAAAAAATTCCTGACCCCGGGGTCAGGAAAACCTCACGAGGCGAGCCAGGCAGAATCAGGCCGAATGCAAAAATGAACACCGCCATGAGATTCGGGTTGGAATGTGAGGGTTAGGAGTGCTTTTGCATGCTGGATTTGGGACGGCACAATTTTTGTCCCAATAATCAAAAAATTCCTGACCCCGGGGTCAGGAAAACCTCCCGAGGCGAGCCAGGCGGAATCAGGCCGAATGCAGAAATGAACACCGCCATGAGATTCGGGGTGGAATGTGAGGGTTAGGAGTGTTTTTGCATGCTGTATTTGGGACGGCACAATTTCTGGCCCAGAAATCAAAATATTCCTGACCCCGGGGTCAGGAAAACCTCACGGGGCGAGCCAGGCGGAATCAGGCCGAATGCAAAAATGAACACCGCCATGAGATTCGGGGTGGAATGTGAGGTTTAGGAGTCCTTTTGCATGCTGGATTTGGAACGGCACAATTTTTGGCCCAGAAATCAAAAAATCCTGACCCCGGGGTCAGGAAAACCTCACGGGGCGAGCCAGGCGGAATCAGGCCGAATGCAAAAATGAACACCGCCATGAGATTCGGGGTGGAATGTGAGGGTTAGGAGTGCTTTTGCATGCTGGATTTGGTACGGCACAATTTTTGGCCAAGAAATCAAAAAATTCCTGACCCCGGGGTCAGGAAAACCTCACGGGGCGAGCCAGGCGGAATCAGGCCGAATGCAAAAATGAACACCGCCATGAGATTCGGGGTGGAATGTGAGGTTTAGGAGTCCTTTTGCATGCTGGATTTGGAACGGCACAATTTTTGGCCCAGAAATCAAAAAATCCTGACCCCGGGGTCAGGAAAACCTCACGGAGCGAGCCAGGCGGAATCAGGCCGAATGCAAAAATGAACACCGCCATGAGATTCGGGGTGGAATGTGAGGGTTAGGAGTGCTTTTGCATGCGGGATTTGGGACGGCACAATTTCTGGCCCAGAAATCAAAAAATTCCTGACCCCGGGGTCAGGAAAACCTCATGGGGCGAGCCAGGCGGAATCAGGCCGAATGCAAAAATGAACACCGCCATGAGATTCGGGGTGGAATGTGAGGTTTAGGAGTCCTTTTGCATGCTGGATTTGGAACGGCACAATTTTTGGCCCAGAAATCAAAAAATCCTGACCCCGGGGTCAGGAAAACCTCACGGAGCGAGCCAGGCGGAATCAGGCCGAATGCAAAAATGAACACCGCCATGAGATTCGGGGTGGAATGTGAGGGTTAGGAGTGCTTTTGCATGCTGGATTTGGGACGGCACAATTTTTGTCCCAGAAATCAAAAAATTCCTGACCCCGGGGTCAGGAAAACCTCACGGGGCGAGCCAGGCGGAATCAGGCCGAATGCAAAAATGAACACCGCCATGAGATTCGGGGTGGAATGTGAGGGTTAGGAGTGCTTTTGCATGCTGGATTTGGGACGGCACAATTTTTGTCCCAGAAATCAAAAAATTCCTGACCCCGGGGTCAGGAAAACCTCACGGGGCGAGCCAGGCGGAATCAGGCCGAATGCAAAAATGAACACCGCCATGAGATTCGGGGTGGAATGTGAGGGTTAGGAGTGCTTTTGCATGCGGGATTTGGGACGGCACAATATCTGGCCCAGAAATCAAAAAATTCCTGACCCCGGGGTCAGGAAAACCTCACGGGGCGAGCCAGGCGGAATCAGGCCGAATGCAAAAATGAACACCGCCATGAGATTCGGGGTGGAATGTGAGGTTTAGGAGTCCTTTTGCATGCTGGATTTGGAACGGCACAATTTTTGGCCCAGAAATCAAAAAATCCTGACCCCGGGGTCAGGAAAACCTCACGGAGCGAGCCAGGCGGAATCAGGCCGAATGCAAAAATGAACACCGCCATGAGATTCGGGGTGGAATGTGAGGGTTAGGAGTGCTTTTGCATGCTGGATTTGGGACGGCACAATTTTTGTCCCAGAAATCAAAAAATTCCTGACCCCGGGGTCAGGAAAACCTCACGGGGCGAGCCAGGCGGAATCAGGCCGAATGCAAAAATGAACACCGCCATGAGATTCGGGGTGGAATGTGAGGGTTAGGAGTGCTTTTGCATGCTGGATTTGGGACGGCACAATTTTTGTCCCAGAAATCAAAAAATTCCTGACCCCGGGGTCAGGAAAACCTCACGGGGCGAGCCAGGCGGAATCAGGCCGAATGCAAAAATGAACACCGCCATGAGATTCGGGGTGGAATGTGAGGTTTAGGAGTCCTTTTGCATGCTGGATTTGGAACGGCACAATTTTTGGCCCAGAAATCAAAAAATCCTGACCCCGGGGTCAGGAAAACCTCACGGAGCGAGCCAGGCGGAATCAGGCCGAATGCAAAAATGAACACCGCCATGAGATTCGGGGTGGAATGTGAGGGTTAGGAGTGCTTTTGCATGCTGGATTTGGGACGGCACAATTTCTGGCCCAGAAATCAAAAAATTCCTGACCCCGGGGTCAGGAAAACCTCACGGGGCGAGCCAGGCGGAATCAGGCCGAATGCAAAAATGAACACCGCCATGAGATTCGGGGTGGAATGTGAGGTTTAGGAGTCGTTTTGCATGCTGGATTTGGAACGGCACAATTTTTGGCCCAGAAATCAAAAAATCCTGACCCCGGGGTCAGGAAAACCTCACGGAGCGAGCCAGGCGGAATCAGGCCGAATGCAAAAATGAACACCGCCATGAGATTCGGGGTGGAATGTGAGGGTTAGGAGTGCTTTTGCATGCTGGATTTGGGACGGCACAATTTTTGTCCCAGAAATCAAAAAATTCCTGACCCCGGGGTCAGGAAAACCTCACGGGGCGAGCCAGGCGGAATCAGGCCGAATGCAAAAATGAACACCGCCATGAGATTCCGGGTGGAATGTAAGGGTTAGGAGTGCTTTTGCATGCTGGATTTGGGACGGCACAATTTCTGGCCCAGAAATCAAAAAATTCCTGACCCCGGGGTCAGGAAAACCTCATGGGGCGAGGCACGCGGAATCAGGCCGAATGCAAAAATGAACACCGCCATGAGATTCGGGGTGGAATGTGAGGGTTAGGAGTCCTTTTGCATGCTGGATTTGGAACGGCACAATTTTTGGCCCAGAAATCAAAAAATTCCTGACCCCGGGGTCCGGAAAACCTCACGAGGCGAGCCAGGCGGAATCAGGCCGAATGCAAAAATGAACACCGCCATGAGATTCGGGGTGGAATGTGAGGGTTAGGAGTGCTTTTGCATGCTGGATTTGGGACGGCACAATTTTTGGCCCAGAAATCAAAAAATTCCTGACCCCGGGGTCAGGAAAACCTCACGGGGCGAGCCAGGCGGAATCAGGTTGAATGCAAAAATGAACACCGCCATGAGATTCGGGGTGGAATGTTAGGGTTAGGAGTGCTTTTGCATGCTGGATTTGGGACGGCACAATTTTTGGCCCAGAAATCAAAAAATCCTGACCCCGGGGTCAGGAAAACCTCACGGGGCGAGCCAAGCGGAATCAGGCCGAATGCAAAAATGAACACCGCCATGAGATTCGGGGTGGAATGTGAGGGTTATGAGTGCTTTTGCATGCTGGATTTGGGACGGCACAATTTTTGTCCCAGAAATCAAAAAATTCCTGACCCCGGGGTCAGGAAAACCTCACGGGGCGAGCCAGGCGGAATCAGGCCGAATGCAAAAATGAACACCGCCATGAGATTCGGGGTGGAATGTGAGGGTTAGGAGTCCTTTTGCATGCTGGATTTGGAACGGCACCATTTTTGGCCCAGAAATCAAAAAATTCCTGACCCCGGGGTCCGGAAAACCTCACGAGGCGAGCCAGGCGGAATCAGGCCGAATGCAAAAATGAACACCGCCATGAGATTCGGGGTGGAATGTGAGGGTTAGGAGTCCTTTTGCATGCTGGATTTGGGACGGCACAATTTCTGGCCCAGAAATCAAAAAATTCCTGACCCCGGGGTCAGGAAAACCTCACGGGGCGAGCCAGGCGGAATCAGGCCGAATGCAAAAATGAACACCGCCATGAGATTCGGGGTGGAATGTGAGGTTTAGGAGTCCTTTTGCATGCTGGATTTGGAACGGCACAAATTTTGGCCCAGAAATCAAAAAATCCTGACCCCGGGGTCAGGAAAACCTCACGGAGCGAGCCAGGTGGAATCAGGCCGAATGCAAAAATGAACACCGCCATGAGATTCGGGGTGGAATGTGAGGGTTAGGAGTGTTTTTGCATGCTGTATTTGTGACGGCACAATTTTAGGCCCAGAAATCAAAAAATTCCTGACCCCGGGGTCAGGAAAACCTCACGGGGCGAGCCAGGCGGAATCAGGTTGAATGCAAAAAAGAACACCGCCATGAGATTCGGGGTGGAATGTGAGGGTTAGGAGTGCTTTTGCATGCTGGATTTGGGACGGCACAATTTCTGGCCCAGAAATCAAAAAATTCCTGACCCCGGGGTCAGGAAAACCTCACGGGACGAGGCACGCGGAATCAGGCCGAATGCAAAAATGAACACCGCCATGAGATTCGGGGTGGAATGTGAGGTTTAGGAGTGCTTTTGCATGCTGGATTTGGTACGGCACAATTTTTGGCCAAGAAATCAAAAAATCCTGAGCCCGGGGTCAGGAAAACCTCACGGGGCGAGCCAGGCGGAATCAGGCCGAATGCAAAAATGAACACCGCCATGAGATTCGGGGTGGAATGTGAGGTTTAGGAGTCCTTTTGCATGCTGGATTTGGAACGGCACAATTTTTGGCCCAGAAATCAAAAAATCCTGACCCCGGGGTCAGGAAAACCTCACGGAGCGAGCCAGGCGGAATCAGGCCGAATGCAAAAATGAACACCGCCATGAGATTCGGGGTGGAATGTGAGGGTTAGGAGTGTTTTTGCATGCTGTATTTGTGACGGCACAATTTTAGGCCCAGAAATCAAAAAATTCCTGACCCCGGGGTCAGGAAAACCTCACGGGGCGAGCCAGGCGGAATCAGGTTGAATGCAAAAATGAACACCGCCATGAGATTCGGGGTGAAATGTAAGGGTTAGGAGTCCTTTTGCATGCTGGATTTGGGACGGCACAATTTCTGGCCCATAAATCAAAAAATTCCTGACACCGGGGTCAGGAAAACCTCACGGGGCAAGCCAGGCGGAATCAGGCCGAATGCAAAAATGAACACCGCCATGAGATTCGGGGTGGAATGTGAGGGTTAGGAGTCCTTTTGCATGCTGGATTTGGAACGGCACCATTTTTGGCCCAGAAATCAAAAAATTCCTGACCCCGGGGTCCGGAAAACCTCACGAGGCGAGCCAGGCGGAATCAGGCCGAATGCAAAAATGAACACCGCCATGAGATTCGGGGTGGAATGTGAGGTTTAGGAGTCCTTTTGCATGCTGGATTTGGAACGGCACAATTTTTGGCCCAGAAATCAAAAAATCCTGACCCCGGGGTCAGGAAAACCTCACGGAGCGAGCCAGGCGGAATCAGGCCGAATGCAAAAATGAACACCGCCATGAGATTCGGGGTGGAATGTGAGGGTTAGGAGTGTTTTTGCATGCTGTATTTGTGACGGCACAATTTTAGGCCCAGAAATCAAAAAATTCCTGACCCCGGGGTCAGGAAAACCTCACGGGGCGAGCCAGGCGGAATCAGGTTGAATGCAAAAAAGAACACCGCCATGAGATTCGGGGTGGAATGTGAGGGTTAGGAGTGCTTTTGCATGCTGGATTTGGGACGGCACAATTTCTGGCCCAGAAATCAAAAAATTCCTGACCCCGGGGTCAGGAAAACCTCACGGGACGAGGCACGCGGAATCAGGCCGAATGCAAAAATGAACACCGCCATGAGATTCGGGGTGGAATGTGAGGTTTAGGAGTGCTTTTGCATGCTGGATTTGGTACGGCACAATTTTTGGCCAAGAAATCAAAAAATCCTGAGCCCGGGGTCAGGAAAACCTCACGGGGCGAGCCAGGCGGAATCAGGCCGAATGCAAAAATGAACACCGCCATGAGATTCGGGGTGGAATGTGAGGTTTAGGAGTCCTTTTGCATGCTGGATTTGGAACGGCACAATTTTTGGCCCAGAAATCAAAAAATCCTGACCCCGGGGTCAGGAAAACCTCACGGAGCGAGCCAGGCGGAATCAGGCCGAATGCAAAAATGAACACCGCCATGAGATTCGGGGTGGAATGTGAGGGTTAGGAGTGTTTTTGCATGCTGTATTTGTGACGGCACAATTTTAGGCCCAGAAATCAAAAAATTCCTGACCCCGGGGTCAGGAAAACCTCACGGGGCGAGCCAGGCGGAATCAGGTTGAATGCAAAAATGAACACCGCCATGAGATTCGGGGTGAAATGTAAGGGTTAGGAGTCCTTTTGCATGCTGGATTTGGGACGGCACAATTTCTGGCCCATAAATCAAAAAATTCCTGACACCGGGGTCAGGAAAACCTCACGGGGCAAGCCAGGCGGAATCAGGCCGAATGCAAAAATGAACACCGCCATGAGATTCGGGGTGGAATGTGAGGGTTAGGAGTCCTTTTGCATGCTGGATTTGGAACGGCACCATTTTTGGCCCAGAAATCAAAAAATTCCTGACCCCGGGGTCCGGAAAACCTCACGAGGCGAGCCAGGCGGAATCAGGCCGAATGCAAAAATGAACACCGCCATGAGATTCGGGGTGGAATGTGAGGTTTAGGAGTCCTTTTGCATGCTGGATTTGGAACGGCACAATTTTTGGCCCAGAAATCAAAAAATCCTGACCCCGGGGTCAGGAAAACCTCACGGAGCGAGCCAGGCGGAATCAGGCCGAATGCAAAAATGAACACCGCCATGAGATTCGGGGTGGAATGTGAGGGTTAGGAGTGTTTTTGCATGCTGTATTTGTGACGGCACAATTTTAGGCCCAGAAATCAAAAAATTCCTGACCCCGGGGTCAGGAAAACCTCACGGGGCGAGCCAGGCGGAATCAGGTTGAATGCAAAAATGGACACCGCCATGAGATTCGGGGTGAAATGTAAGGGTTAGGAGTCCTTTTGCATGCTGGATTTGGGACGGCACAATTTCTGGCCCATAAATCAAAAAATTCCTGACACCGGGGTCAGGAAAACCTCACGGGGCAAGCCAGGCGGAATCAGGCCGAATGCAAAAATGAACACCGCCATGAGATTCGGGGTGGAATGTGAGGGTTAGGAGTCCTTTTGCATGCTGGATTTGGAACGGCACCATTTTTGGCCCAGAAATCAAAAAATTCCTGACCCCGGGGTCCGGAAAACCTCACGAGGCGAGCCAGGCGGAATCAGGCCGAATGCAAAAATGAACACCGCCATGAGATTCGGGGTGGAATGTGAGGGTTAGGAGTGCTTTTGCATGCTGGATTTGGGACGGCACAATTTCTGGCCCAGAAATCAAAAAATTCCTGACCCCGGGGTCAGGAAAACCTCACGGGACGAGGCACGCGGAATCAGGCCGAAAGCAAAAATGAACACCGCCATGAGATTCGGGGTGGAATGTGAGGTTTAGGAGTGCTTTTGCATGCTGGATTTGGTACGGCACAATTTTTGGCCCAGAAATCAAAAAATCCTGACCCCGGGGTCAGGAAAACCTCACGGGGCGAGCCAGGCGTAATCAGGCCGAATGCAAAAATGAACACCGCCATGAGATTCGGGGTGGAATGTGAGGTTTAGGAGACCTTTTGCATGCTGGATTTGGAACGGCACAAATTTTGGCCCAGAAATCAAAAAATCCTGACCCCGGGGTCAGGAAAACCTCACGGAGCGAGCCAGGCGGAATCAGGCCGAATGCAAAAATGAACACCGCCATGAGATTCGGGGTGGAATGTGAGGGTTAGGAGTGCTTTTGCATGCTGGATTTGGGACGGCACAATTTTTGTCCCAGAAATCAAAAAATTCCTGACCCCGGGGTCAGGAAAACCTCACGGGGCGAGCCAGGCAGAATCAGGCCGAATGCAAAAATGAACACCGCCATGAGATTCGGGGTGGAATGTAAGGGTTAGGAGTGCTTTTGCATGCTGGATTTGGAACGGCACAATTTTCGGCCCAGAAATCAAAAAATTCCTGACCCCGGGGTCCGGAAAACCTCACGAGGCGAGCCAGGCGGAATCAGGCCGAATGCAAAAATGAACACCGCCATGAGATTCGGGGTGGAATGTGAGGGTTAGGAGTGCTTTTGCATGCTGGATTTGGGACGGCACAATTTTTGGCCCAGAAATCAAAAAATTCCTGACCCCGGGGTCAGGAAAACCTCACGGGACGAGGCACGCGGAATCAGGCTGAATGCAAAAATGAACACCGCCATGAGATTCGGGGTGGAATGTGAGGGTTAGGAGTGCTTTTGCATGCTGGATTTGGGACGGCACAATTTCTGGCCCAGAAATCAAAAAATTCCTGACCCCGGGGTCAGGAAAACCTCACGGGACGAGGCACGCGGAATCAGGCCGAATGCAAAAATGAACACCGCCATGAGATTCGGGGTGGAATGTGAGGTTTAGGAGTGCTTTTGCATGCTGGATTTGGTACGGCACAATTTTTGGCCCAGAAATCAAAAAATCCTGACCCCGGGGTCAGGAAAACCTCACGGGGCGAGCCAGGCGGAATCAGGCCAAATGCAAAAATGAACACCGCCATGAGATTCGGGGTGGAATGTGAGGTTTAGGAGTCCTTTTGCATGCTGGATTTCGAACGGCACAATTTTTGGCCCAGAAATCAAAAAATCCTGACCCCGGGGTCAGGAAAACCTCACGGAGCGAGCCAGGCGGAATCAGGCCGAATGCAAAAATGAACACCGCCATGAGATTCGGGGTGGAATGTGAGGGTTGGGAGTGCTTTTGCATGCGGGATTTGGGACGGCACAATTTCTGGCCCAGAAATCAAAAAATTCCTGACCCCGGGGTCAGGAAAACCTCACGGGGCGAGCCAGGCGGAATCAGGCCGAATGCAAAAATGTACACCGCCATGAGATTCGGGGTGGAATGTGAGGTTTAGGAGTCCTTTTGCATGCTGGATTTGGAACGGCACAATTTTTGGCCCAGAAATCAAAAAATCCTGAGCCCGGGGTCAGGAAAACCTCACGGGGCGAGCCAGGCGGAATCAGGCCGAATGCAAAAATGAACACCGCCATGAGATTCGGGGTGGAATGTGAGGTTTAGGAGTCCTTTTGCATGCTGGATTTGGAACGGCACAATTTTTGGCCCAGAAATCAAAAAATCCTGACCCCGGGGTCAGGAAAACCTCACGGAGCGAGCCAGGCGGAATCAGGCCGAATGCAAAAATGAACACCGCCATGAGATTCGGGGTGGAATGTAAGGGTTAGGAGTGTTTTTGCATGCTGTATTTGTGACGGCACAATTTTAGGCCCAGAAATCAAAAAATTCCTGACCCCGGGGTCAGGAAAACCTCACGGGGCGAGCCAGGCGGAATCAGGTTGAATGCAAAAATGAACACCGCCATGAGATTCGGGGTGAAATGTAAGGGTTAGGAGTGCTTTTGCATGCTGGATTTGGGACGGCACAATTTCTGGCCCATAAATCAAAAAATTCCTGACACCGGGGTCAGGAAAACCTCACGGGGCAAGCCAGGCGGAATCAGGCCGAATGCAAAAATGAACACCGCCATGAGATTCGGGGTGGAATGTGAGGGTTAGGAGTCCTTTTGCATGCTGGATTTGGAACGGCACCATTTTTGGCCCAGAAATCAAAAAATTCCTGACCCCGGGGTCCGGAAAACCTCACGAGGCGAGCCAGGCGGAATCAGGCCGAATGCAAAAATGAACACCGCCATGAGATTCGGGGTGGAATGTGAGGGTTAGGAGTGCTTTTGCATGCTGGATTTGGGACGGCACAATTTCTGGCCCAGAAATCAAAAAATTCCTGACCCCGGGGTCAGGAAAACCTCACGGGACGAGGCACGCGGAATCAGGCCGAATGCAAAAATGAACACCGCCATGAGATTCGGGGTGGAATGTGAGGTTTAGGAGTGCTTTTGCATGCTGGATTTGGTACGGCACAATTTTTGGCCCAGAAATCAAAAAATCCTGACCCCGGGGTCAGGAAAACCTCACGGGGCGAGCCAGGCGGAATCAGGCCGAATGCAAAAATGAACACCGCCATGAGATTCGGGGAGGAATGTGAGGTTTATGAGTCCCTTTGCATGCTGGATTTGGAACGGCACAATTTTTGGCCCAGAAATCAAAAAATCCTGACCCCGGGGTCAGGAAAACCTCACGGAGCGAGCCAGGCGGAATCAGGCCGAATGCAAAAATGAACACCGCCATGAGATTCGGGGTGGAATGTGAGGGTTAGGAGTGCTTTTGCATGCTGGATTTGGGACGGCACAATTTCTGGCCCAGAAATCAAAAAATTCCTGACCCCGGGGCCAGGAAAACCTCACGGGGCGAGCCAGGCGGAATCAGGCCGAATGCAAAAATGAACACCGCCATGAGATTCGGGGTGGAATGTGAGGTTTAGGAGACCTTTTGCATGCTGGATTTGGAACGGCACAAATTTTGGCCCAGAAATCAAAAAATCCTGACCCCGGGGTCTGGAAAACCTCACGGAGCGGGCCAGGCGGAATCAGGCCGAATGCAAAAATGAACACCGCCATGAGATTCGGGGTGGAATGTGAGGGTTAGGAGTGCTTTTGCATGCTGGATTTGGGACGGCACAATTTTTGTCCCAGAAATCAAAAAATTCCTGACCCCGGGGTCAGGAAAACCTCACGGGGCGAGCCAGGCAGAATCAGGCCGAATGCAAAAATGAACACCGCCATGAGATTCGGGGTGGAATGTAAGGGTTAGGAGTGCTTTTGCATGCTGGATTTGGAACGGCACAATTTTCGGCCCAGAAATCAAAAAATTCCTGACCCCGGGGTCCGGAAAACCTCACGAGGCGAGCCAGGCGGAATCAGGCCGAATGCAAAAATGAACACCGCCATGAGATTCGGGGTGGAATGTGAGGGTTAGGAGTGCTTTTGCATGCTGGATTTGGGACGGCACAATTTTTGGCCCAGAAATCAAAAAATTCCTGACCCCGGGGTCAGGAAAACCTCACGGGACGAGGCACGCGGAATCAGGCTGAATGCAAAAATGAACACCGCCATGAGATTCGGGGTGGAATGTGAGGGTTAGGAGTGCTTTTGCATGCTGGATTTGGGACGGCACAATTTCTGGCCCAGAAATCAAAAAATTCCTGACCCCGGGGTCAGGAAAACCTCACGGGACGAGGCACGCGGAATCAGGCCGAATGCAAAAATGAACACCGCCATGAGATTCGGGGTGGAATGTGAGGTTTAGGAGTGCTTTTGCATGCTGGATTTGGAACGGCACAATTTTTGGCCCAGAAATCAAAAAATCCTGACCCCGGGGTCAGGAAAACCTCACGGAGCGAGCCAGGCGGAATCAGGCCGAATGCAAAAATGAACACCGCCATGAGATTCGGGGTGGAATGTGAGGGTTAGGAGTGCTTTTGCATGCTGTATTTGGGACGGCACAATTTCTGGCCCAGAAATCAAAATATTCCTGACCCCGGGGTCAGGAAAACCTCACGGGGCGAGCCAGGCGTAATCAGGCCGAATGCAAAAATGAACACCGCCATGAGATTCGGGGTGGAATGTGAGGTTTAGGAGTCCTTTTGCATGCTGGATTTGGAACGGCACAATTTTTGGCCCAGAAATCAAAAAATCCTGACCCCGGGGTCAGGAAAACCTCACGGGGCGAGCCCGGCGGAATCAGGCCGAATGCAAAAATGAACACCGCCATGAGATTCGGGGTGGAATGTGAGGGTTAGGAGTGCTTTTGCATGCTGGATTTGGGACGGCACAATTTTTGTCCCAGAAATCAAAAAATTCCTGACCCCGGGGTCAGGAAAACCTCACGGGGCGAGCCAGGCGGAATCAGGCCGAATGCAAAAATGAACACCGCCATGAGATTCGGGGTGGAATGTGAGGTTTAGGAGTCCTTTTGCATGCTGGATTTGGAACGGCACAATTTTTGGCCCAGAAATCAAAAAATCCTGACCCCGGGGTCAGGAAAACCTCACGGAGCGAGCCAGGCGGAATCAGGCCGAATGCAAAAATGAACACCGCCATGAGATTCGGGGTGGAATGTGAGGGTTAGGAGTGCTTTTGCATGCGGGATTTGGGACGGCACAATTTCTGGCCCAGAAATCAAAAAATTCCTGACCCCGGGGTCAGGAAAACCTCACGGGGCGAGCCAGGCGGAATCAGGCCGAATGCAAAAATGAACACCGCCATGAGATTCGGGGTGGAATGTGAGGTTTAGGAGTCCTTTTGCATGCTGGATTTGGAACGGCACAATTTTTGGCCCAGAAATCAAAAAATCCTGACCCCGGGGTCAGGAAAACCTCACGGAGCGAGCCAGGCGGAATCAGGCCGAATGCAAAAATGAACACCGCCATGAGATTCGGGGTGGAATGTGAGGGTTAGGAGTGCTTTTGCATGCTGGATTTGGGACGGCACAATTTTTGTCCCAGAAATCAAAAAATTCCTGACCCCGGGGTCAGGAAAACCTCACGGGGCGAGCCAGGCGGAATCAGGCCGAATGCAAAAATGAACACCGCCATGAGATTCGGGGTGGAATGTGAGGGTTAGGAGTGCTTTTGCATGCTGGATTTGGGACGGCACAATTTTTGTCCCAGAAATCAAAAAATTCCTGACCCCGGGGTCAGGAAAACCTCACGGGGCGAGCCAGGCGGAATCAGGCCGAATGCAAAAATGAATACCGCCATGAGATTCGGGGTGGAATGTGAGGGTTAGGAGTCCTTTTGCATGCTGGATTTGGAACGGCACCATTTTTGGCCCAGAAATCAAAAAATTCCTGACCCCGGGGTCCGGAAAACCTCACGAGGCGAGCCAGGCGGAATCAGGCCGAATGCAAAAATGAACACCGCCATGAGATTCGGGGTGGAAGGTGAGGGTTAGGAGTGCTTTTGCATGCTGGATTTGGGACGGCACAATTTCTGGCCCAGAAATCAAAAAATTCCTGACCCCGGGGTCAGGAAAACCTCACGGGACGAGGCACGCGGAATCAGGCCGAATGCAAAAATGAACACCGCCATGAGATTCGGGGTGGAATGTGAGGTTTAGGAGTGCTTTTGCATGCTGGATTTGGTACGGCACAATTTTTGGCCCAGAAATCAAAAAATCCTGACCCCGGGGTCAGGAAAACCTCACGGGGCGAGCCAGGCGGAATCAGGCCGAATGCAAAAATGAACACCGCCATGAGATTCGGGGTGGAATGTGAGGGTTAGGAGTGCTTTTGCATGCTGGATTTGGGACGGCACAATTTTTGGCCCAGAAATCAAAAAATTCCTGACCCCGGGGTCAGGAAAACCTCACGGGATGAGGGACGCGGAATCAGGCTGAATGCAAAAATGAACACCGCCATGAGATTCGGGGTGGAATGTGAGGGTTAGGAGTGTTTTTGCATGCTGTATTTGTGACGGCACAATTTTTGGCCCAGAAATCAAAAAATTCCTGACCCCGGGGTCAGGAAAACCTCACGGGGCGAGCCAGGCGGAATCAGGTCGAATGCAAAAATGAACACCGCCATGAGATTCGGGGTGGAATGTTAGGGTTAGGAGTGCTTTTGCATGCTGGATTTGGGACGGCACAATTTTTGGCCCAGAAATCAAAAAATTCCTGACCCCGGCGTCAGGAAAACCTCACGCGGCGAGCCAGGCGGAATCAGGTCGAATGCAAAAATGAACACCGCCATGAGATTCGGGGTGGAATGTTGGGGTTAGGAGTGCTTTTGCATGCTGGATGGGACGGCACAATTTCTGGCCCAGAAATCAAAAAATTCCTGACCCCGGGGTCAGGAAAACCTCACGGTGCGAGGCACGCGGAATCAGGCCGAATGCAAAAATGAACACCGTCATGAGATTCGGGGTGGAATGTGAGGGTTAGGAGTGCTTTTGCATGCTGGATTTGGTACGGCACAATTTTTGGCCCAGAAATCAAAAAATTCCTGACCCCGGGGTCAGGAAAACCTCACGGGGCGAGCCAGGCGGAATCAGGCCGAATGCAAAAATGATCACCGCCATGAGATTCGGCATGGAATGTGAGGGTTAGGAGTGCTTTTGCATGCTGGATTTGGGACGGCACAATTTTTGTCCCAATAATCAAAAAATTCCTGAACCCGGGGTCAGGAAAACCTCACGAGGCGAACCAGGCGAATCAGGCCGAATGCAAAAATGAACACCGCCATGAGATTCGGGGTGGAATGTGAGGGTTAGGAGTGTTTTTGCATGCTGTATTTGGGACGGCACAATTTCTGGCCCAGAAATCAAAAAATTACTGACCCCGGGGTCAGGAAAACCTCACGGGGCGAGCCAGGCGGAATCAGGCCGAATGCAAAAATGTACACCGCCATGAGATTCTGGGTGGAATGTGAGGTTTAGGAGTCCTTTTGCATGCTGGATTTGGAATGGCACAATTTTTGGCCCAGAAATCAAAAAATTCCTGACCCCGGGGTCAGGAAAACCTCACGGGGCGAGCCAGGCAGAATCAGGCCGAATGCAAAAATGAACACCGCCATGAGATTCGGGGTGGAATGTAAGGGTTAGGAGTGCTTTTGCATGCTGGATTTGGACGGCACAATTTCTGGCCCAGAAATCAAAAAATTCCTGACCCCGGGGTCAGAAAAACCTCACGGGGCGAGCCAGGCGGAATCAGGCCGAATGCAAAAATGAACACCGCCATGAGATTCGGGGTGGAATGTGAGGGTTAGGAGTCCTTTTGCATGCTGGATTTGGAACGGCACAATTTTTGGACCAGAAATCAAAAAATTCCTGACCCCGGGTCAGGAAAACCTCACGAGGCGAGCCAGGCAGAATCAGGCCGAATGCAAAAATGAACACCGCCATGAGATTCGGGGTTGGAATGTGAGGGTTAGGAGTGCTTTTGCATGCTGGATTTGGGACGGCACAATTTTTGTCCCAATAATCAAAAAATTCCTGACCCCGGGGTCAGGAAAACCTCCCGAGGCGAGCCAGGCGGAATCAGGCCGAATGCAGAAATGAACACCGCCATGAGATTCGGGGTGGAATGTGAGGGTTAGGAGTGTTTTTGCATGCTGTATTTGGACGGCACAATTTCTGGCCCAGAAATCAAATATTCCTGACCCCGGGGTCAGGAAAACCTCACGGGGCGAGCCAGGCGGAATCAGGCCGAATGCAAAATGAACACCGCCATGAGATTCGGGGTGGAATGTGAGGTTTAGGAGTCCTTTTGCATGCTGGATTTGGAACGGCACAATTTTTGGCCCCAGAAATCAAAAAATCCTGACCCCGGGGTCAGGAAAACCTCACGGGGCGAGCCAGGCGGAATCAGGCGAATGCAAAAATGAACACCGCCATGAGATTCGGGGTGGAATGTGAGGGTTAGGAGTGCTTTTGCATGCTGGATTTGGGACGGCACAATTTTTGTCCCAGAAATCAAAAAATTCCTGACCCCGGGGTCAGGAAAACCTCACGGGGCAAGCCAGGCGAATCAGGCCGAATGCAAAAATGAAAACCGCCATGAGATTCGGGGTGGAATGTGAGGTTTAGGAGTCCTTTTGCATGCCTGGATTTGGAACGGCACAAATTTTTGGCCCAGAAATCAAAAAATCCTGACCCCGGGGTCAGGAAAACCTCACGGAGCGAGCCAGGCGGAATCAGGCCGAATGCAAAAATGAACACCGCCATGAGATTCGGGGTGGAATGTGAGGGTTTAGGAGTGCTTTTGCATGCGGGATTTGGGACGGCACAATTTCTGGCCCAGAAATCAAAAAATTCCTGACCCGGGGTCAGGAAAACCTCACGGGGCGAGCCAGGCGGAATCAGGCCGAATGCAAAAATGAACACCGCCATGAGATTCGGGGTGGAATGTGAGGTTTAGGAGTCCTTTTGCATGCTGGATTTGGAACGGCACAATTTTTGGCCAGAAATCAAAAAATCCTGACCCCGGGGTCAGGAAAACCTCACGGAGCGAGCCAGGCGGAATCAGGCCGAATGCAAAAATGAACACCGCCATGAGATTCGGGGTGGAATGTGAGGGTTAGGAGTGCTTTTGCATGCTGGATTTGGGACGGCACAATTTTTGTCCCAGAAATCAAAAAATCCTGACCCCGGGGTCAGGAAAACCTCACGGGGCGAGCCGGCGGAATCAGGCCGAATGCAAAAATGAACACCGCCATGAGATTCGGGGGTGGAATGTGAGGGTTAGGAGTGCTTTGCATGCTGGATTTGGGACGGCACAATTTTTGTCCCAGAAATCAAAAAATTCCTGACCCCGGGGTCAGGAAAACCTCACGGGGCGAGCCAGGCGGAATCAGGCCGAATGCAAAAATGAACACCGCCATGAGATTCGGGGTGGAATGTGAGGGTTAGGAGTGCTTTTGCATGCGGGATTTGGGACGGCACAATTTCCTTGGCCCAGAAATCAAAAAATTCCTGACCCCGGGGTCAGGAAAACCTCACGGGGCGAGCCAGGCGGAATCAGGCCGAATGCAAAAATGAACACCGCCATGAGATTCGGGGTGGAATGTGAGGTTTAGGAGTCCTTTTGCATGCTGGATTTGGAACGGCACAATTTTGGCCCAGAAATCAAAAAATCCTGACCCCGGGGTCAGGAAAACCTCACGGAGCGAGCCAGGCGGAATCAGGCCGAATGCAAAAATGAACACCGCCATGAGATTCGGGGTGGAATGTGAGGGTTAGGAGTGCTTTTGCATGCGGGATTTGGGACGGCACAATTTCTGGCCCAGAATCAAAAAATTCCTGACCCCGGGGTCAGGAAAACCTCACGGGGCGAGCCAGGCGGAATCAGCCGAATGCAAAAATGAACACCGCCATGAGATTCGGGGTGGAATGTGAGGTTTAGGAGTCCTTTTGCATGCTGGATTTGGAACGGCACAATTTTTTGGCCCAGAAGAATCAAAAAATCCTGACCCCGGGGTCAGGAAAACCTCACGGAGCGAGCCAGGCGGAATCAGGCCGAATGCAAAAATGAACACCGCCATGAGATTCGGGGTGGAATGTGAGGGTTAGGAGTGCTTTTGCATGCTGGATTTGGGACGGCACAATTTTTGTCCCAGAAATCAAAAAATTCCTGACCCCGGGGTCAGGAAAACCTCACGGGGCGAGCCCGGCGGAATCAGGCCGAATGCAAAAATGACACCGCCATGAGATTCGGGGTGGAATGTGAGGGTTAGGAGTGCTTTTGCATGCTGGATTTGGGACGGCACAATTTTTGTCCCAGAAATCAAAAATTCCTGACCCCGGGGTCAGGAAAACCTCACGGGGCGAGCCAGGCGGAATCAGGCCGAATGCAAAAATGAACACCGCCATGAGATTCGGGGTGGAATGTGAGGGTTAGGAGTGCTTTTGCATGCGGGATTGGGACGGCACAATTTCTGGCCCAGAAATCAAAATTCCTGACCCCGGGGTCAGGAAAACCTCACGGGGCGAGCAGGCGGAATCAGGCCGAATGCAAAAATGAACACCGCCATGAGATTCGGGGTGGAATGTGAGGTTTAGGAGTCCTTTTGCATGCTGGATTTGGAACGGCACAATTTTTGGCCCAGAAATCAAAAAATCCTGACCCCGGGGGTCAGGAAAACCTCACGGAGCGAGCCAGGCGGAATCAGGCCGAATGCAAAAATGAACACCGCCATGAGATTCGGGGTGGAATGTGAGGGTTAGGAGTGCTTTTGCATGCTGGATTTGGGACGGCACAATTTTTGTCCCAGAAATCAAAAAATTCCTGACCCCGGGGTCAGGAAAACCTCACGGGGCGAGCCAGGCGGAATCAGGCCGAATGCAAAAATGAAACACCGCCATGAGATTCGGGGTGGAATGTGAGGTTAGGAGTGCTTTTGCATGCTGGATTTGGGACGGCACAATTTTTGTCCCAGAAATCAAAAAATTCCTGACCCCGGGGTCAGGAAAACCTCACGGGGCGAGCAGGCGGAATCAGGCCGAATGCAAAAATGAACACCGCCCATGAGATTCGGGGTGGAATGTGAGGTTTAGGAGTCCTTTTGCATGCTGGATTTGGAACGCACAATTTTTGGCCCAGAAATCAAAAATCCTGACCCCGGGGTCAGGAAAACCTCACGGAGCGAGCCAGGCGGAATCAGGCCGAATGCAAAATGAACACCGCCATGAGATTCGGGTGGAATGTGAGGGTTAGGAGTGCTTTTGCATGCTGATTTGGGACGGCACAATTTTCTGGCCCAGAAAATCAAAAAATTCCTGACCCCGGGGTCAGGAAAAACCTCACGGGGCGAGCCAGGCGGAATCAGGCCGAATGCAAAAATGAACACCGCCATGAGATTCGGGGTGGAATGTGAGGTTAGGAGTCGTTTTGCATGCTGGATTTGGAACGGCACAATTTTTGGCCCAGAAATCAAAAAATCTGACCCCGGGGCTCAGGAAAACCTCACGGAGCGAGCCAGGCGGAATCAGGCCGAATGCAAAAATGAACACCGCCATGAGATTCGGGGTGGAATGTGAGGGTTTAGGAGTGCTTTTGCATGCTGGATTTGGGACGGCACAATTTTTGTCCCAGAAATCAAAAAATTCCTGACCCCGGGTCAGGAAAACCTCACGGGGCGAGCCAGGCGGAATCAGGCCGAATGCAAAAATGAACACCGCCATGAGATTCCGGGTGGAATGTAAGGGTTAGGAGTGCTTTTGCATGCTGGATTTGGGACGGCACAATTTCTGGCCCAGAAATCAAAAAATTCCTGACCCCGGGGTCAGGAAAACCTCATGGGGCGAGGCACGCGGAATCAGGGCCGAATGCAAATGAACACCGCCATGAGATTCGGGGTGGAATGTGAGGGTTAGGAGTCCTTTTGCATGCTGGATTTTGGAACGGCACAATTTTTGGCCCAGAATCAAAAAATCTGACCCCGGGGTCCCGGAAAACCTCACGAGGCGAGCCAGGCGAATCAGGCCGAATGCAAAAATGAACACCGCCATGAGATTCGGGGTGGAATGTGTGGGTTAGGAGTGCTTTTGCATGCTGGATTTGGAGACGGCACAATTTTTGGCCCAGAAATCAAAAAATTCCTGACCCCGGGGGTCAGGAAAACCTCACGGGGCGAGCCAGGCGGAATCAGGTTGAATGCAAAATGAACACCGCCTGAGATTCGGGGTGGAATGTTAGGGTTAGGAGTGCTTTTGCATGCTGGATTGAGGACGGCACAATTTTTGGCCCAGAAATCAAAAAATCCTGACCCCGGGGGTCAGGAAAAACCTCACGGGGCGAGCCAAGCGGAATCAGGCCGAATGCAAAAATGAACACCGCCATGAGATTCGGGGTGAATGTGAGGGTTATGAGTGCTTTTGCATGCCTGGATTGGGACGGCACAATTTTTGTCCAGAAATCAAAAAATTCCTGACCCCGGGGTCAGGAAAACCTCACGGGGCGAGCCAGGCGGAATCAGGCCGAATGCAAAAATGAACACCGCCATGAGATTCGGGGGGGTGAAATGTGAGGGTTAGAGTCCTTTTGCATGCTGGATTTGGAACGGCACCATTTTTGGCCCAGAAATCAAAAAATTCCTGACCCCGGGGTCCGGAA
>NW_026948394.1:0-38874 GCF_035149785.1 Candoia aspera | reverse complement strand
TGCATGCATTTTCATTAATCTCTGTATGCCTGAAGAGAAAGCTAACTAAGAAGAATCGCTATTTCAACACATAGCCCAACATGGCCTCCACGCAAACATACAAAGTAGGGGAATGTCAAGGTCTGCGTTGTATTCGCAATAACATGGGAGTTCAGAATTGATATCCAAATGCAGTCTAGGACACCAGTTCAGTTTCCGGCATGGTTACAGGGAGGCCTGCCCTCAACAACTCGTATAAGCCCTATCAATGGGAAGGCAGAATTCAACTTTTACAACTCGAGTTTGCAGCCCAGTGAAAGACCAGATCTGAAAGACAGTGATGATTCATGTTCTGCTTGGAAAGGAGAATCTGGAAATGCATGCATTTTCATTACTCTCTGTATGATTGAAGAGAAAGCAAACTAAGAAGAATCTCTATTTCAACACATAGCCCAACATGGCCTCCACGCAAACATACAAAGTAGGGGAATGTCAAGGTCTGCGTTGTATTCGCAATAACATGCGAGTTCAGAATTGATATCCAAATGCATTCTAGGACACCAGTTCAGTTTCCGGCATGGTTACAGGGAGGCCTGTTCTCAACAACTCGTATAAGCCCTATCAATGGGAAGGCAGAATTCAACTTTTACAACTCAAGTTTGCAGCCCAGTGAAAGACCAGATCTGAAAGACAGTGATGATTCATGTTCTGCTTGGAAAGGAGAATCTGGAAATGCATGCATTTTCATTACTCTCTGTATGATTGAAGAGAAAGCAAACTAAGAAGAATCGCTATTTCAACACATAGCCCAACATGGCCTCCACGCAAACATACAAAGTAAGGGAATGTCAAGGTCTGCGTTGTATTCGCAATAACATGGGAGTTCAGAATTGATATCCAAATGCAGTCTAGGACACCAGTTCAGTTTCCGGCATGGTTACAGGGAGGCCTGCTCTCAACAACTCGTATAAGCCCTATCAATGGGAAGGCAGAATTCAACTTTTACAACTCGGGTTTGCAGCCCAGTGAAAGACCAGATCTGAAAGACAGTGATGATTCATGTTCTGCTTGGAAAGGAGAATCTGGAAATGCAAGCATTTTCATTACTCTCTGTATGATTGAAGAGAAAGCAAACTAAGAAGAATCGCTATTTCAACACATAGCCCAACATGGCCTCCACGCAAACATACAAAGTAGGGGAATGTCAAGGTCTGCGTTGTTTTCGCAATAACATGGGAGTTCAGAATTGATATCCAAATGCAGTCTAGGACACCAGTTCAGTTTCCGGCATGGTTACAGGGAGGCCTGCTCTCAACAACTCGTATAAGCCCTATCAATGGGAAGGCAGAATTCAACTTTTACAACTCGGGTTTGCAGCCCAGTGAAAGACCAGATCTGAAAGACAGTGATGATTCATGTTCTGCTTGGAAAGGAGAATCTGGAAATGCATGCATTTTCATTAATCTCTGTATGCCTGAAGAGAAAGCTAACTAAGAAGAATCGCTATTTCAACACATAGCCCAACATGGCCTCCACGCAAACATACAAAGTAGGGGAATGTCAAGGTCTGCGTTGTATTCGCAATAACATGGGAGTTCAGAATTGATATCCAAATGCAGTCTAGGACACCAGTTCAGTTTCCGGCATGGTTACAGGGAGGCCTGCTCTCAACAACTCGTATAAGCCCTATCAATGGGAAGGCAGAATTCAACTTTTACAACTCGAGTTTGCAGCCCAGTGAAAGACCAGATCTGAAAGACAGTGATGATTCATGTTCTGCTTGGAAAGGAGAATCTGGAAATGCATGCATTTTCATTAATCTCTGTATGCCTGAAGAGAAAGCTAACTAAGAAGAATCGCTATTTCAACACATAGCCCAACATGGCCTCCACGCAAACATACAAAGTAGGGGAATGTCAAGGTCTGCGTTGTATTCGCAATAACATGGGAGTTCAGAATTGATATCCAAATGCAGTCTAGGACACCAGTTCAGTTTCCGGCATGGTTACAGGGAGGCCTGCCCTCAACAACTCGTATAAGCCCTATCAATGGGAAGGCAGAATTCAACTTTTACAACTCGAGTTTGCAGCCCAGTGAAAGACCAGATCTGAAAGACAGTGATGATTCATGTTCTGCTTGGAAAGGAGAATCTGGAAATGCATGCATTTTCATTACTCTCTGTATGATTGAAGAGAAAGCAAACTAAGAAGAATCTCTATTTCAACACATAGCCCAACATGGCCTCCACGCAAACATACAAAGTAGGGGAATGTCAAGGTCTGCGTTGTATTCGCAATAACATGCGAGTTCAGAATTGATATCCAAATGCATTCTAGGACACCAGTTCAGTTTCCGGCATGGTTACAGGGAGGCCTGTTCTCAACAACTCGTATAAGCCCTATCAATGGGAAGGCAGAATTCAACTTTTACAACTCAAGTTTGCAGCCCAGTGAAAGACCAGATCTGAAAGACAGTGATGATTCATGTTCTGCTTGGAAAGGAGAATCTGGAAATGCATGCATTTTCATTACTCTCTGTATGATTGAAGAGAAAGCAAACTAAGAAGAATCGCTATTTCAACACATAGCCCAACATGGCCTCCACGCAAACATACAAAGTAAGGGAATGTCAAGGTCTGCGTTGTATTCGCAATAACATGGGAGTTCAGAATTGATATCCAAATGCAGTCTAGGACACCAGTTCAGTTTCCGGCATGGTTACAGGGAGGCCTGCTCTCAACAACTCGTATAAGCCCTATCAATGGGAAGGCAGAATTCAACTTTTACAACTCGGGTTTGCAGTCCAGTGAAAGACCAGATCTGAAAGACAGTGATGATTCATGTTCTGCTTGGAAAGGAGAATCTGGAAATGCAAGCATTTTCATTACTCTCTGTATGATTGAAGAGAAAGCAAACTAAGAAGAATCGCTATTTCAACACATAGCCCAACATGGCCTCCACGCAAACATACAAAGTAGGGGAATGTCAAGGTCTGCGTTGTTTTCGCAATAACATGGGAGTTCAGAATTGATATCCAAATGCAGTCTAGGACACCAGTTCAGTTTCCGGCATGGTTACAGGGAGGCCTGCTCTCAACAACTCGTATAAGCCCTATCAATGGGAAGGCAGAATTCAACTTTTACAACTCGGGTTTGCAGCCCAGTGAAAGACCAGATCTGAAAGACAGTGATGATTCATGTTCTGCTTGGAAAGGAGAATCTGGAAATGCATGCATTTTCATTAATCTCTGTATGCCTGAAGAGAAAGCTAACTAAGAAGAATCGCTATTTCAACACATAGCCCAACATGGCCTCCACGCAAACATACAAAGTAGGGGAATGTCAAGGTCTGCGTTGTATTCGCAATAACATGGGAGTTCAGAATTGATATCCAAATGCAGTCTAGGACACCAGTTCAGTTTCCGGCATGGTTACAGGGAGGCCTGCTCTCAACAACTCGTATAAGCCCTATCAATGGGAAGGCAGAATTCAACTTTTACAACTCGAGTTTGCAGCCCAGTGAAAGACCAGATCTGAAAGACAGTGATGATTCATGTTCTGCTTGGAAAGGAGAATCTGGAAATGCATGCATTTTCATTAATCTCTGTATGCCTGAAGAGAAAGCTAACTAAGAAGAATCGCTATTTCAACACATAGCCCAACATGGCCTCCACGCAAACATACAAAGTAGGGGAATGTCAAGGTCTGCGTTGTATTCGCAATAACATGGGAGTTCAGAATTGATATCCAAATGCAGTCTAGGACACCAGTTCAGTTTCCGGCATGGTTACAGGGAGGCCTGCCCTCAACAACTCGTATAAGCCCTATCAATGGGAAGGCAGAATTCAACTTTTACAACTCGAGTTTGCAGCCCAGTGAAAGACCAGATCTGAAAGACAGTGATGATTCATGTTCTGCTTGGAAAGGAGAATCTGGAAATGCATGCATTTTCATTACTCTCTGTATGATTGAAGAGAAAGCAAACTAAGAAGAATCTCTATTTCAACACATAGCCCAACATGGCCTCCACGCAAACATACAAAGTAGGGGAATGTCAAGGTCTGCGTTGTATTCGCAATAACATGCGAGTTCAGAATTGATATCCAAATGCATTCTAGGACACCAGTTCAGTTTCCGGCATGGTTACAGGGAGGCCTGTTCTCAACAACTCGTATAAGCCCTATCAATGGGAAGGCAGAATTCAACTTTTACAACTCAAGTTTGCAGCCCAGTGAAAGACCAGATCTGAAAGACAGTGATGATTCATGTTCTGCTTGGAAAGGAGAATCTGGAAATGCATGCATTTTCATTACTCTCTGTATGATTGAAGAGAAAGCAAACTAAGAAGAATCGCTATTTCAACACATAGCCCAACATGGCCTCCACGCAAACATACAAAGTAAGGGAATGTCAAGGTCTGCGTTGTATTCGCAATAACATGGGAGTTCAGAATTGATATCCAAATGCAGTCTAGGACACCAGTTCAGTTTCCGGCATGGTTACAGGGAGGCCTGCTCTCAACAACTCGTATAAGCCCTATCAATGGGAAGGCAGAATTCAACTTTTACAACTCGGGTTTGCAGTCCAGTGAAAGACCAGATCTGAAAGACAGTGATGATTCATGTTCTGCTTGGAAAGGAGAATCTGGAAATGCAAGCATTTTCATTACTCTCTGTATGATTGAAGAGAAAGCAAACTAAGAAGAATCGCTATTTCAACACATAGCCCAACATGGCCTCCACGCAAACATACAAAGTAGGGGAATGTCAAGGTCTGCGTTGTTTTCGCAATAACATGGGAGTTCAGAATTGATATCCAAATGCAGTCTAGGACACCAGTTCAGTTTCCGGCATGGTTACAGGGAGGCCTGCTCTCAACAACTCGTATAAGCCCTATCAATGGGAAGGCAGAATTCAACTTTTACAACTCGGGTTTGCAGCCCAGTGAAAGACCAGATCTGAAAGACAGTGATGATTCATGTTCTGCTTGGAAAGGAGAATCTGGAAATGCATGCATTTTCATTAATCTCTGTATGCCTGAAGAGAAAGCTAACTAAGAAGAATCGCTATTTCAACACATAGCCCAACATGGCCTCCACGCAAACATACAAAGTAGGGGAATGTCAAGGTCTGCGTTGTATTCGCAATAACATGGGAGTTCAGAATTGATATCCAAATGCAGTCTAGGACACCAGTTCAGTTTCCGGCATGGTTACAGGGAGGCCTGCTCTCAACAACTCGTATAAGCCCTATCAATGGGAAGGCAGAATTCAACTTTTGCAACTCGAGTTTGCAGCCCAGTGAAAGACCAGATCTGAAAGACAGTGATGATTCATGTTCTGCTGGGAAAGGAGAATCTGGAAATGCATGCATTTTCATTACTCTCTGTATGACTGAAGAGAAACCTCACTAAGAAGAATCGCTATTTCAACACATAGCCCAACATGGCCTCCACGCAAACATACAAAGTAGGGGAATGTCAAGGTCTGCGTTGTATTCGCAATAACATGGGAGTTCAGAATTGATATCCAAATGCAGTCTAGGACACCAGTTCAGTTTCCGGCATGGTTACAGGGAGGCCTGCTCTCAACAACTCGTATAAGCCCTATCAATGGGAAGGCAGAATTCAACTTTTACAACTCGAGTTTGCAGCCCAGTGAAAGACCAGATCTGAAAGACAGTGATGATTCATGTTCTGCTTGGAAAGGAGAATCTGGAAATGCATGCATTTTCATTAATCTCTGTATGCCTGAAGAGAAAGCTAACTAAGAAGAATCGCTATTTCAACACATAGCCCAACATGGCCTCCACGCAAACATACAAAGTAGGGGAATGTCAAGGTCTGCGTTGTATTCGCAATAACATGGGAGTTCAGAATTGATATCCAAATGCAGTCTAGGACACCAGTTCAGTTTCCGGCATGGTTACAGGGAGGCCTGCTCTCAACAACTCGTATAAGCCCTATCAATGGGAAGGCAGAATTCAACTTTTACAACTCGAGTTTGCAGCCCAGTGAAAGACCAGATCTGAAAGACAGTGATGATTCATGTTCTGCTTGGAAAGGAGAATCTGGAAATGCATGCATTTTCATTACTCTCTGTATGATTGAAGAGAAAGCAAACTAAGAAGAATCTCTATTTCAACACATAGCCCAACATGGCCTCCACGCAAACATACAAAGTAGGGGAATGTCAAGGTCTGCTTTGTATTCGCAATAACATGCGAGTTCAGAATTGATATCCAAATGCATTCTAGGACACCAGTTCAGTTTCCGGCATGGTTACAGGGAGGCCTGTTCTCAACAACTCGTATAAGCCCTATCAATGGGAAGGCAGAATTCAACTTTTACAACTCAAGTTTGCAGCCCAGTGAAAGACCAGATCTGAAAGACAGTGATGATTCATGTTCTGCTTGGAAAGGAGAATCTGGAAATGCATGCATTTTCATTAATCTCTGTATGCCTGAAGAGAAAGCTAACTAAGAAGAATCGCTATTTCAACACATAGCCCAACATGGCCTCCACGCAAACATACAAAGTAGGGGAATGTCAAGGTCTGCGTTGTATTCGCAATAACATGGGAGTTCAGAATTGATATCCAAATGCAGTCTAGGACACCAGTTCAGTTTCCGGCATGGTTACAGGGAGGCCTGCTATCAACAACTCGTATAAGCCCTATCAATGGGAAGGCAGAATTCAACTTTTACAACTCGAGTTTGCAGCCCAGTGAAAGACCAGATCTGAAAGACAGTGATGATTCATGTTCTGCTGGGAAAGGAGAATCTGGAAATGCATGCATTTTCATTACTCTCTGTATGACTGAAGAGAAACCTCACTAAGAAGAATCGCTATTTCAACACATAGCCCAACATGGCCTCCACGCAAACATACAAAGTAGGGGAATGTCAAGGTCTGCGTTGTATTCGCAATAACATGGGAGTTCAGAATTGATATCCAAATGCAGTCTAGGACACCAGTTCAGTTTCCGGCATGGTTACAGGGAGGCCTGCTCTCAACAACTCGTATAAGCCCTATCAATGGGAAGGCAGAATTCAACTTTTACAACTCGGGTTTGCAGCCCAGTGAAAGACCAGATCTGAAAGACAGTGATGATTCATGTTCTGCTTGGAAAGGAGAATCTGGAAATGCATGCATTTTCATTAATCTCTGTATGCCTGAAGAGAAAGCTAACTAAGAAGAATCGCTATTTCAACACATAGCCCAACATGGCCTCCACGCAAACATACAAAGTAGGGGAATGTCAAGGTCTGCGTTGTATTCGCAATAACATGGGAGTTCAGAATTGATATCCAAATGCAGTCTAGGACACCAGTTCAGTTTCCGGCATGGTTACAGGGAGGCCTGCTCTCAACAACTCGTATAAGCCCTATCAATGGGAAGGCAGAATTCAACTTTTGCAACTCGAGTTTGCAGCCCAGTGAAAGACCAGATCTGAAAGACAGTGATGATTCATGTTCTGCTGGGAAAGGAGAATCTGGAAATGCATGCATTTTCATTACTCTCTGTATGACTGAAGAGAAACCTCACTAAGAAGAATCGCTATTTCAACACATAGCCCAACATGGCCTCCACGCAAACATACAAAGTAGGGGAATGTCAAGGTCTGCGTTGTATTCGCAATAACATGGGAGTTCAGAATTGATATCCAAATGCAGTCTAGGACACCAGTTCAGTTTCCGGCATGGTTACAGGGAGGCCTGCTCTCAACAACTCGTATAAGCCCTATCAATGGGAAGGCAGAATTCAACTTTTACAACTCGAGTTTGCAGCCCAGTGAAAGACCAGATCTGAAAGACAGTGATGATTCATGTTCTGCTTGGAAAGGAGAATCTGGAAATGCATGCATTTTCATTAATCTCTGTATGCCTGAAGAGAAAGCTAACTAAGAAGAATCGCTATTTCAACACATAGCCCAACATGGCCTCCACGCAAACATACAAAGTAGGGGAATGTCAAGGTCTGCGTTGTATTCGCAATAACATGGGAGTTCAGAATTGATATCCAAATGCAGTCTAGGACACCAGTTCAGTTTCCGGCATGGTTACAGGGAGGCCTGCTCTCAACAACTCGTATAAGCCCTATCAATGGGAAGGCAGAATTCAACTTTTACAACTCGAGTTTGCAGCCCAGTGAAAGACCAGATCTGAAAGACAGTGATGATTCATGTTCTGCTTGGAAAGGAGAATCTGGAAATGCATGCATTTTCATTAATCTCTGTATGCCTGAAGAGAAAGCTAACTAAGAAGAATCGCTATTTCAACACATAGCCCAACATGGCCTCCACGCAAACATACAAAGTAGGGGAATGTCAAGGTCTGCGTTGTATTCGCAATAACATGGGAGTTCAGAATTGATATCCAAATGCAGTCTAGGACACCAGTTCAGTTTCCGGCATGGTTACAGGGAGGCCTGCCCTCAACAACTCGTATAAGCCCTATCAATGGGAAGGCAGAATTCAACTTTTACAACTCGAGTTTGCAGCCCAGTGAAAGACCAGATCTGAAAGACAGTGATGATTCATGTTCTGCTTGGAAAGGAGAATCTGGAAATGCATGCATTTTCATTACTCTCTGTATGATTGAAGAGAAAGCAAACTAAGAAGAATCTCTATTTCAACACATAGCCCAACATGGCCTCCACGCAAACATACAAAGTAGGGGAATGTCAAGGTCTGCGTTGTATTCGCAATAACATGCGAGTTCAGAATTGATATCCAAATGCATTCTAGGACACCAGTTCAGTTTCCGGCATGGTTACAGGGAGGCCTGTTCTCAACAACTCGTATAAGCCCTATCAATGGGAAGGCAGAATTCAACTTTTACAACTCAAGTTTGCAGCCCAGTGAAAGACCAGATCTGAAAGACAGTGATGATTCATGTTCTGCTTGGAAAGGAGAATCTGGAAATGCATGCATTTTCATTACTCTCTGTATGATTGAAGAGAAAGCAAACTAAGAAGAATCGCTATTTCAACACATAGCCCAACATGGCCTCCACGCAAACATACAAAGTAAGGGAATGTCAAGGTCTGCGTTGTATTCGCAATAACATGGGAGTTCAGAATTGATATCCAAATGCAGTCTAGGACACCAGTTCAGTTTCCGGCATGGTTACAGGGAGGCCTGCTCTCAACAACTCGTATAAGCCCTATCAATGGGAAGGCAGAATTCAACTTTTACAACTCGGGTTTGCAGCCCAGTGAAAGACCAGATCTGAAAGACAGTGATGATTCATGTTCTGCTTGGAAAGGAGAATCTGGAAATGCAAGCATTTTCATTACTCTCTGTATGATTGAAGAGAAAGCAAACTAAGAAGAATCGCTATTTCAACACATAGCCCAACATGGCCTCCACGCAAACATACAAAGTAGGGGAATGTCAAGGTCTGCGTTGTTTTCGCAATAACATGGGAGTTCAGAATTGATATCCAAATGCAGTCTAGGACACCAGTTCAGTTTCCGGCATGGTTACAGGGAGGCCTGCTCTCAACAACTCGTATAAGCCCTATCAATGGGAAGGCAGAATTCAACTTTTACAACTCGGGTTTGCAGCCCAGTGAAAGACCAGATCTGAAAGACAGTGATGATTCATGTTCTGCTTGGAAAGGAGAATCTGGAAATGCATGCATTTTCATTAATCTCTGTATGCCTGAAGAGAAAGCTAACTAAGAAGAATCGCTATTTCAACACATAGCCCAACATGGCCTCCACGCAAACATACAAAGTAGGGGAATGTCAAGGTCTGCGTTGTATTCGCAATAACATGGGAGTTCAGAATTGATATCCAAATGCAGTCTAGGACACCAGTTCAGTTTCCGGCATGGTTACAGGGAGGCCTGCTCTCAACAACTCGTATAAGCCCTATCAATGGGAAGGCAGAATTCAACTTTTACAACTCGAGTTTGCAGCCCAGTGAAAGACCAGATCTGAAAGACAGTGATGATTCATGTTCTGCTTGGAAAGGAGAATCTGGAAATGCATGCATTTTCATTAATCTCTGTATGCCTGAAGAGAAAGCTAACTAAGAAGAATCGCTATTTCAACACATAGCCCAACATGGCCTCCACGCAAACATACAAAGTAGGGGAATGTCAAGGTCTGCGTTGTATTCGCAATAACATGGGAGTTCAGAATTGATATCCAAATGCAGTCTAGGACACCAGTTCAGTTTCCGGCATGGTTACAGGGAGGCCTGCCCTCAACAACTCGTATAAGCCCTATCAATGGGAAGGCAGAATTCAACTTTTACAACTCGAGTTTGCAGCCCAGTGAAAGACCAGATCTGAAAGACAGTGATGATTCATGTTCTGCTTGGAAAGGAGAATCTGGAAATGCATGCATTTTCATTACTCTCTGTATGATTGAAGAGAAAGCAAACTAAGAAGAATCTCTATTTCAACACATAGCCCAACATGGCCTCCACGCAAACATACAAAGTAGGGGAATGTCAAGGTCTGCGTTGTATTCGCAATAACATGCGAGTTCAGAATTGATATCCAAATGCATTCTAGGACACCAGTTCAGTTTCCGGCATGGTTACAGGGAGGCCTGTTCTCAACAACTCGTATAAGCCCTATCAATGGGAAGGCAGAATTCAACTTTTACAACTCAAGTTTGCAGCCCAGTGAAAGACCAGATCTGAAAGACAGTGATGATTCATGTTCTGCTTGGAAAGGAGAATCTGGAAATGCATGCATTTTCATTACTCTCTGTATGATTGAAGAGAAAGCAAACTAAGAAGAATCGCTATTTCAACACATAGCCCAACATGGCCTCCACGCAAACATACAAAGTAAGGGAATGTCAAGGTCTGCGTTGTATTCGCAATAACATGGGAGTTCAGAATTGATATCCAAATGCAGTCTAGGACACCAGTTCAGTTTCCGGCATGGTTACAGGGAGGCCTGCTCTCAACAACTCGTATAAGCCCTATCAATGGGAAGGCAGAATTCAACTTTTACAACTCGGGTTTGCAGTCCAGTGAAAGACCAGATCTGAAAGACAGTGATGATTCATGTTCTGCTTGGAAAGGAGAATCTGGAAATGCAAGCATTTTCATTACTCTCTGTATGATTGAAGAGAAAGCAAACTAAGAAGAATCGCTATTTCAACACATAGCCCAACATGGCCTCCACGCAAACATACAAAGTAGGGGAATGTCAAGGTCTGCGTTGTTTTCGCAATAACATGGGAGTTCAGAATTGATATCCAAATGCAGTCTAGGACACCAGTTCAGTTTCCGGCATGGTTACAGGGAGGCCTGCTCTCAACAACTCGTATAAGCCCTATCAATGGGAAGGCAGAATTCAACTTTTACAACTCGGGTTTGCAGCCCAGTGAAAGACCAGATCTGAAAGACAGTGATGATTCATGTTCTGCTTGGAAAGGAGAATCTGGAAATGCATGCATTTTCATTAATCTCTGTATGCCTGAAGAGAAAGCTAACTAAGAAGAATCGCTATTTCAACACATAGCCCAACATGGCCTCCACGCAAACATACAAAGTAGGGGAATGTCAAGGTCTGCGTTGTATTCGCAATAACATGGGAGTTCAGAATTGATATCCAAATGCAGTCTAGGACACCAGTTCAGTTTCCGGCATGGTTACAGGGAGGCCTGCTCTCAACAACTCGTATAAGCCCTATCAATGGGAAGGCAGAATTCAACTTTTGCAACTCGAGTTTGCAGCCCAGTGAAAGACCAGATCTGAAAGACAGTGATGATTCATGTTCTGCTGGGAAAGGAGAATCTGGAAATGCATGCATTTTCATTACTCTCTGTATGACTGAAGAGAAACCTCACTAAGAAGAATCGCTATTTCAACACATAGCCCAACATGGCCTCCACGCAAACATACAAAGTAGGGGAATGTCAAGGTCTGCGTTGTATTCGCAATAACATGGGAGTTCAGAATTGATATCCAAATGCAGTCTAGGACACCAGTTCAGTTTCCGGCATGGTTACAGGGAGGCCTGCTCTCAACAACTCGTATAAGCCCTATCAATGGGAAGGCAGAATTCAACTTTTACAACTCGAGTTTGCAGCCCAGTGAAAGACCAGATCTGAAAGACAGTGATGATTCATGTTCTGCTTGGAAAGGAGAATCTGGAAATGCATGCATTTTCATTAATCTCTGTATGCCTGAAGAGAAAGCTAACTAAGAAGAATCGCTATTTCAACACATAGCCCAACATGGCCTCCACGCAAACATACAAAGTAGGGGAATGTCAAGGTCTGCGTTGTATTCGCAATAACATGGGAGTTCAGAATTGATATCCAAATGCAGTCTAGGACACCAGTTCAGTTTCCGGCATGGTTACAGGGAGGCCTGCTCTCAACAACTCGTATAAGCCCTATCAATGGGAAGGCAGAATTCAACTTTTACAACTCGAGTTTGCAGCCCAGTGAAAGACCAGATCTGAAAGACAGTGATGATTCATGTTCTGCTTGGAAAGGAGAATCTGGAAATGCATGCATTTTCATTACTCTCTGTATGATTGAAGAGAAAGCAAACTAAGAAGAATCTCTATTTCAACACATAGCCCAACATGGCCTCCACGCAAACATACAAAGTAGGGGAATGTCAAGGTCTGCGTTGTATTCGCAATAACATGCGAGTTCAGAATTGATATCCAAATGCATTCTAGGACACCAGTTCAGTTTCCGGCATGGTTACAGGGAGGCCTGTTCTCAACAACTCGTATAAGCCCTATCAATGGGAAGGCAGAATTCAACTTTTACAACTCAAGTTTGCAGCCCAGTGAAAGACCAGATCTGAAAGACAGTGATGATTCATGTTCTGCTTGGAAAGGAGAATCTGGAAATGCATGCATTTTCATTAATCTCTGTATGCCTGAAGAGAAAGCTAACTAAGAAGAATCGCTATTTCAACACATAGCCCAACATGGCCTCCACGCAAACATACAAAGTAGGGGAATGTCAAGGTCTGCGTTGTATTCGCAATAACATGGGAGTTCAGAATTGATATCCAAATGCAGTCTAGGACACCAGTTCAGTTTCCGGCATGGTTACAGGGAGGCCTGCTATCAACAACTCGTATAAGCCCTATCAATGGGAAGGCAGAATTCAACTTTTACAACTCGAGTTTGCAGCCCAGTGAAAGACCAGATCTGAAAGACAGTGATGATTCATGTTCTGCTGGGAAAGGAGAATCTGGAAATGCATGCATTTTCATTACTCTCTGTATGACTGAAGAGAAACCTCACTAAGAAGAATCGCTATTTCAACACATAGCCCAACATGGCCTCCACGCAAACATACAAAGTAGGGGAATGTCAAGGTCTGCGTTGTATTCGCAATAACATGGGAGTTCAGAATTGATATCCAAATGCAGTCTAGGAGACCAGTTCAGTTTCCGGCATGGTTACAGGGAGGCCTGCTCTCAACAACTCGTATAAGCCCTATCAATGGGAAGGCAGAATTCAACTTTTACAACTCGGGTTTGCAGCCCAGTGAAAGACCAGATCTGAAAGACAGTGATGATTCATGTTCTGCTTGGAAAGGAGAATCTGGAAATGCATGCATTTTCATTAATCTCTGTATGCCTGAAGAGAAAGCTAACTAAGAAGAATCGCTATTTCAACACATAGCCCAACATGGCCTCCACGCAAACATACAAAGTAGGGGAATGTCAAGGTCTGCGTTGTATTCGCAATAACATGGGAGTTCAGAATTGATATCCAAATGCAGTCTAGGACACCAGTTCAGTTTCCGGCATGGTTACAGGGAGGCCTGCTCTCAACAACTCGTATAAGCCCTATCAATGGGAAGGCAGAATTCAACTTTTACAACTCGAGTTTGCAGCCCAGTGAAAGACCAGATCTGAAAGACAGTGATGATTCATGTTCTGCTTGGAAAGGAGAATCTGGAAATGCATGCATTTTCATTAATCTCTGTATGCCTGAAGAGAAAGCTAACTAAGAAGAATCGCTATTTCAACACATAGCCCAACATGGCCTCCACGCAAACATACAAAGTAGGGGAATGTCAAGGTCTGCGTTGTATTCGCAATAACATGCGAGTTCAGAATTGATATCCAAATGCATTCTAGGACACCAGTTCAGTTTCCGGCATGGTTACAGGGAGGCCTGTTCTCAACAACTCGTATAAGCCCTATCAATGGGAAGGCAGAATTCAACTTTTACAACTCAAGTTTGCATCCCAGTGAAAGACCAGATCTGAAAGACAGTGGTGATTCATGTTCTGCTTGGAAAGGAGAATCTGGAAATGCAAGGATTTTCATTACTCTCTGTATGATTGAAGAGAAAGCAAACTAAGAAGAATCGCTATTTCAACACATAGCCCAACATGGCCTCCACGCAAACATACAAAGTAGGGGAATGTCAAGGTCTGCGTTGTATTCGCAATAACATGGGAGTTCAGAATTGATATCCAAATGCAGTCTAGGACACAAGTTCAGTTTCCGGCATGGTTACAGGGAGGCCTGCTCTCAACAACTCGTATAAGCCCTATCAATGGGAAGGCAGAATTCAACTTTTACAACTCGAGTTTGCAGCCCAGTGAAAGACCAGATCTGAAAGACAGTGATGATTCATGTTCTGCTTGGAAAGGAGAATCTGGAAATGCATGCATTTTCATTACTCTCTGTATGACTGAAGAGAAACCTAACTAAGAAGAATCGCTATTTCAACACATAGCCCAACATGGCCTCCACGCAAACATACAAAGTAGGGGAATGTCAAGGTCTGCGTTGTATTCGCAATAACATGGGAGTTCAGAATTGATATCCAAATGCAGTCTAGGACACCAGTTCAGTTTCCGGCATGGTTACAGGGAGGCCTGCTCTCAACAACTCGTATAAGCCCTATCAATGGGAAGGCAGAATTCAACTTTTACAACTCGAGTTTGCAGCCCAGTGAAAGACCAGATCTGAAAGACAGTGATGATTCATGTTCTGCTTGGAAAGGAGAATCTGGAAATGCATGCATTTTCATTAATCTCTGTATGCCTGAAGAGAAAGCTAACTAAGAAGAATCGCTATTTCAACACATAGCCCAACATGGCCTCCACGCAAACATACAAAGTAGGGGAATGTCAAGGTCTGCGTTGTATTCGCAATAACATGGGAGTTCAGAATTGATATCCAAATGCAGTCTAGGACACCAGTTCAGTTTCCGGCATGGTTACAGGGAGGCCTGCTCTCAACAACTCGTATAAGCCCTATCAATGGGAAGGCAGAATTCAACTTTTACAACTCGAGTTTGCAGCCCAGTGAAAGACCAGATCTGAAAGACAGTGATGATTCATGTTCTGCTTGGAAAGGAGAATCTGGAAATGCATGCATTTTCATTAATCTCTGTATGCCTGAAGAGAAAGCTAACTAAGAAGAATCGCTATTTCAACACATAGCCCAACATGGCCTCCACGCAAACATACAAAGTAGGGGAATGTCAAGGTCTGCGTTGTATTCGCAATAACATGGGAGTTCAGAATTGATATCCAAATGCAGTCTAGGACACCAGTTCAGTTTCCGGCATGGTTACAGGGAGGCCTGCTCTCAACAACTCGTATAAGCCCTATCAATGGGAAGGCAGAATTCAACTTTTACAACTCGAGTTTGCAGCCCAGTGAAAGACCAGATCTGAAAGACAGTGATGATTCATGTTCTGCTTGGAAAGGAGAATCTGGAAATGCATGCATTTTCATTAATCTCTGTATGCCTGAAGAGAAAGCTAACTAAGAAGAATCGCTATTTCAACACATAGCCCAACATGGCCTCCACGCAAACATACAAAGTAGGGGAATGTCAAGGTCTGCGTTGTATTCGCAATAACATGGGAGTTCATAATTGATATCCAAATGCAGTCTATGACACCAGTTCAGTTTCCGGCATGGTTACAGGGAGGCCTGCTCTCAACAACTCGTATAAGCCCTATCAATGGGAAGGCAGAATTCAACTTTTACAACTCGAGTTTGCAGCCCAGTGAAAGACCAGATCTGAAAGACAGTGATGATTCATGTTCTGCTTGGAAAGGAGAATCTGGAAATGCATGCATTTTCATTACTCTCTGTATGACTGAAGAGAAACCTAACTAAGAAGAATCGCTATTTCAACACATAGCCCAACATGGCCTCCACGCAAACATACAAAGTAGGGGAATGTCAAGGTCTGCGTTGTATTCGCAATAACATGCGAGTTCAGAATTGATATCCAAATGCATTCTAGGACACCAGTTCAGTTTCCGGCATGGTTACAGGGAGGCCTGTTCTCAACAACTCGTATAAGCCCTATCAATGGGAAGGCAGAATTCAACTTTTACAACTCAAGTTTGCAGCCCAGTGAAAGACCAGATCTGAAAGACAGTGGTGATTCATGTTCTGCTTGGAAAGGAGAATCTGGAAATGCATGCATTTTCATTAATCTCTGTATGCCTGAAGAGAAAGCTAACTAAGAAGAATCGCTATTTCAACACATAGCCCAACATGGCCTCCACGCAAACATACAAAGTAGGGGAATGTCAAGGTCTGCGTTGTATTCGCAATAACATGGGAGTTCAGAATTGATATCCAAATGCAGTCTAGGACACCAGTTCAGTTTCCGGCATGGTTACAGGGAGGCCTGCTCTCAACAACTCGTATAAGCCCTATCAATGGGAAGGCAGAATTCAACTTTTACAACTCGAGTTTGCAGCCCAGTGAAAGACCAGATCTGAAAGACAGTGATGATTCATGTTCTGCTTGGAAAGGAGAATCTGGAAATGCATGCATTTTCATTACTCTCTGTATGACTGAAGAGAAACCTCACTAAGAAGAATCGCTATTTCAACACATAGCCCAACATGGCCTCCACGCAAACATACAAAGTAGGGGAATGTCAAGGTCTGCGTTGTATTCGCAATAACATGGGAGTTCAGAATTGATATCCAAATGCAGTCTAGGACACCAGTTCAGTTTCCGGCATGGTTACAGGGAGGCCTGCTCTCAACAACTCGTATAAGCCCTATCAATGGGAAGGCAGAATTCAACTTTTACAACTCGAGTTTGCAGCCCAGTGAAAGACCAGATCTGAAAGACAGTGATGATTCATGTTCTGCTGGGAAAGGAGAATCTGGAAATGCATGCATTTTCATTACTCTCTGTATGACTGAAGAGAAACCTCACTAAGAAGAATCGCTATTTCAACACATAGCCCAACATGGCCTCCACGCAAACATACAAAGTAGGGGAATGTCAAGGTCTGCGTTGTATTCGCAATAACATGGGAGTTCAGAATTGATATCCAAATGCAGTCTAGGACACCAGTTCAGTTTCCGGCATGGTTACAGGGAGGCCTGCTCTCAACAACTCGTATAAGCCCCTATCAATGGAAAGGCAGAATTCAACTTTTACAACTCGGGTTTGCAGCCCAGTGAAAGACCAGATCTGAAAGACAGTGATGATTCATGTTCTGCTTGGAAAGGAGAATCTGGAAATGCATGCATTTTCATTAATCTCTGTATGCCTGAAGAGAAAGCTAACTAAGAAGAATCGCTATTTCAACACATAGCCCAACATGGCCTCCACGCAAACATACAAAGTAGGGGAATGTCAAGGTCTGCGTTGTATTCGCAATAACATGGGAGTTCAGAATTGATATCCAAATGCAGTCTAGGACACCAGTTCAGTTTCCGGCATGGTTACAGGGAGGCCTGCTCTCAACAACTCGTATAAGCCCTATCAATGGGAAGGCAGAATTCAACTTTTACAACTCAAGTTTGCAGCCCAGTGAAAGACCAGATCTGAAAGACAGTGGTGATTCATGTTCTGCTTGGAAAGGAGAATCTGGAAATGCAAGGGTTTTCATTACTCTCTGTATGATTGAAGAGAAAGCAAACTAAGAAGAATCGCTATTTCAACACATAGCCCAACATGGCCTCCACGCAAACATACAAAGTAGGGGAATGTCAAGGTCTGCGTTGTTTTCGCAATAACATGGGAGTTCAGAATTGATATCCAAATGCAGTCTAGGACACCAGTTCAGTTTCCGGCATGGTTACAGGGAGGCCTGCTCTCAACAACTCGTATAAGCCCTATCAATGGGAAGGCAGAATTCAACTTTTACAACTCGAGTTTGCAGCCCAGTGAAAGACCAGATCTGAAAGACAGTGATGATTCATGTTCTGCTTGGAAAGGAGAATCTGGAAATGCATGCATTTTCATTACTCTCTGTATGACTGAAGAGAAACCTAACTAAGAAGAATCGCTATTTCAACACATAGCCCAACATGGCCTCCACGCAAACATACAAAGTAGGGGAATGTCAAGGTCTGCGTTGTATTCGCAATAACATGGGAGTTCAGAATTGATATCCAAATGCAGTCTAGGACACCAGTTCAGTTTCCGGCATGGTTACAGGGAGGCCTGCTCTCAACAACTCGTATAAGCCCTATCAATGGGAAGGCAGAATTCAACTTTTACAACTCGAGTTTGCAGCCCAGTGAAAGACCAGATCTGAAAGACAGTGATGATTCATGTTCTGCTTGGAAAGGAGAATCTGGAAATGCATGCATTTTCATTAATCTCTGTATGCCTGAAGAGAAAGCTAACTAAGAAGAATCGCTATTTCAACACATAGCCCAACATGGCCTCCAAGCAAACATACAAAGTAGGGGAATGTCAAGGTCTGCGTTGTATTCGCAATAACATGGGAGTTCAGAATTGATATCCAAATGCAGTCTAGGACACCAGTTCAGTTTCCGGCATGGTTACAGGGAGGCCTGCTCTCAACAACTCGTATAAGCCCTATCAATGGGAAGGCAGAATTCAACTTTTACAACTCGAGTTTGCAGCCCAGTGAAAGACCAGATCTGAAAGACAGTGATGATTCATGTTCTGCTTGGAAAGGAGAATCTGGAAATGCATGCATTTTCATTAATCTCTGTATGCCTGAAGAGAAAGCTAACTAAGAAGAATCGCTATTTCAACACATAGCCCAACATGGCCTCCACGCAAACATACAAAGTAGGGGAATGTCAAGGTCTGCGTTGTATTCGCAATAACATGGGAGTTCATAATTGATATCCAAATGCAGTCTAGGACATCAGTTCAGTTTCCGGCATGGTTACAGGGAGGCCTGCTCTCAACAACTCGTATAAGCCCTATCAATGGGAAGGCAGAATTCAACTTTTACAACTCGAGTTTGCAGCCCAGTGAAAGACCAGATCTGAAAGACAGTGATGATTCATGTTCTGCTTGGAAAGGAGAATCTGGAAATGCATGCATTTTCATTACTCTCTGTATGATTGAAGAGAAAGGAAACTAAGAAGAATCGCTATTTCAACACATAGCCCAACATGGCCTCCACGCAAACATACAAAGTAGGGGAATGTCAAGGTCTGCGTTGTATTCGCAATAACATGGGAGTTCAGAATTGATATCCAAATGCAGTCTAGGACACCAGTTCAGTTTCCGGCATGGTTACAGGGAGGCCTGCTCTCAACAACTCGTATAAGCCCTATCAATGGGAAGGCAGAATTCAACTTTTACAACTCAAGTTTGCAGCCCAGTGAAAGACCAGATCTGAAAGACAGTGGTGATTCATGTTCTGCTTGGAAAGGAGAATCTGGAAATGCAAGGATTTTCATTACTCTCTGTATGATTGAAGAGAAAGCAAACTAAGAAGAATCGCTATTTCAACACATAGCCCAACATGGCCTCCACGCAAACATACAAAGTAGGGGAATGTCAAGGTCTGCGTTGTTTTCGCAATAACATGGGAGTTCAGAATTGATATCCAAATGCAGTCTAGGACACAAGTTCAGTTTCCGGCATGGTTACAGGGAGGCCTGCTCTCAACAACTCGTATAAGCCCTATCAATGGGAAGGCAGAATTCAACTTTTACAACTCGAGTTTGCAGCCCAGTGAAAGACCAGATCTGAAAGACAGTGATGATTCATGTTCTGCTTGGAAAGGAGAATCTGGAAATGCATGCATTTTCATTACTCTCTGTATGACTGAAGAGAAACCTAACTAAGAAGAATCGCTATTTCAACACATAGCCCAACATGGCCTCCACGCAAACATACAAAGTAGGGGAATGTCAAGGTCTGCGTTGTATTCGCAATAACATGGGAGTTCAGAATTGATATCCAAATGCAGTCTAGGACACCAGTTCAGTTTCCGGCATGGTTACAGGGAGGCCTGCTCTCAACAACTCGTATAAGCCCTATCAATGGGAAGGCAGAATTCAACTTTTACAACTCGAGTTTGCAGCCCAGTGAAAGACCAGATCTGAAAGACAGTGATGATTCATGTTCTGCTTGGAAAGGAGAATCTGGAAATGCATGCATTTTCATTAATCTCTGTATGCCTGAAGAGAAAGCTAACTAAGAAGAATCGCTATTTCAACACATAGCCCAACATGGCCTCCAAGCAAACATACAAAGTAGGGGAATGTCAAGGTCTGCGTTGTATTCGCAATAACATGGGAGTTCAGAATTGATATCCAAATGCAGTCTAGGACACCAGTTCAGTTTCCGGCATGGTTACAGGGAGGCCTGCTCTCAACAACTCGTATAAGCCCTATCAATGGGAAGGCAGAATTCAACTTTTACAACTCGAGTTTGCAGCCCAGTGAAAGACCAGATCTGAAAGACAGTGATGATTCATGTTCTGCTTGGAAAGGAGAATCTGGAAATGCATGCATTTTCATTAATCTCTGTATGCCTGAAGAGAAAGCTAACTAAGAAGAATCGCTATTTCAACACATAGCCCAACATGGCCTCCACGCAAACATACAAAGTAGGGGAATGTCAAGGTCTGCGTTGTATTCGCAATAACATGGGAGTTCATAATTGATATCCAAATGCAGTCTATGACACCAGTTCAGTTTCCGGCATGGTTACAGGGAGGCCTGCTCTCAACAACTCGTATAAGCCCTATCAATGGGAAGGCAGAATTCAACTTTTACAACTCGAGTTTGCAGCCCAGTGAAAGACCAGATCTGAAAGACAGTGATGATTCATGTTCTGCTTGGAAAGGAGAATCTGGAAATGCATGCATTTTCATTACTCTCTGTATGATTGAAGAGAAAGCAAACTAAGAAGAATCTCTATTTCAACACATAGCCCAACATGGCCTCCACGCAAACATACAAAGTAGGGGAATGTCAAGGTCTGCGTTGTATTCGCAATAACATGCGAGTTCAGAATTGATATCCAAATGCATTCTAGGACACCAGTTCAGTTTCCGGCATGGTTACAGGGAGGCCTGTTCTCAACAACTCGTATAAGCCCTATCAATGGGAAGGCAGAATTCAACTTTTACAACTCAAGTTTGCAGCCCAGTGAAAGACCAGATCTGAAAGACAGTGATGATTCATGTTCTGCTTGGAAAGGAGAATCTGGAAATGCATGCATTTTCATTACTCTCTGTATGATTGAAGAGAAAGCAAACTAAGAAGAATCGCTATTTCAACACATAGCCCAACATGGCCTCCACGCAAACATACAAAGTAAGGGAATGTCAAGGTCTGCGTTGTATTCGCAATAACATGGGAGTTCAGAATTGATATCCAAATGCAGTCTAGGACACCAGTTCAGTTTCCGGCATGGTTACAGGGAGGCCTGCTCTCAACAACTCGTATAAGCCCTATCAATGGGAAGGCAGAATTCAACTTTTACAACTCGGGTTTGCAGCCCAGTGAAAGACCAGATCTGAAAGACAGTGATGATTCATGTTCTGCTTGGAAAGGAGAATCTGGAAATGCAAGCATTTTCATTACTCTCTGTATGATTGAAGAGAAAGCAAACTAAGAAGAATCGCTATTTCAACACATAGCCCAACATGGCCTCCACGCAAACATACAAAGTAGGGGAATGTCAAGGTCTGCGTTGTTTTCGCAATAACATGGGAGTTCAGAATTGATATCCAAATGCATTCTAGGACACCAGTTCAGTTTCCGGCATGGTTACAGGGAGGCCTGCTCTCAACAACTCGTATAAGCCCTATCAATGGGAAGGCAGAATTCAACTTTTACAACTCGAGTTTGCAGCCCAGTGAAAGACCAGATCTGAAAGACAGTGATGATTCATGTTCTGCTTGGAAAGGAGAATCTGGAAATGCATGCATTTTCATTAATCTCTGTATGCCTGAAGAGAAAGGAAACTAAGAAGAATCGCTATTTCAACACATAGCCCAACATGGCCTCCACGCAAACATACAAAGTAGGGGAATGTCAAGGTCTGCGTTGTATTCGCAATAACATGGGAGTTCAGAATTGATATCCAAATGCAGTCTAGGACACCAGTTCAGTTTCCGGCATGGTTACAGGGAGGCCTGCTCTCAACAACTCGTATAAGCCCTATCAATGGGAAGGCAGAATTCAACTTTTACAACTCAAGTTTGCAGCCCAGTGAAAGACCAGATCTGAAAGACAGTGGTGATTCATGTTCTGCTTGGAAAGGAGAATCTGGAAATGCAAGGATTTTCATTACTCTCTGTATGATTGAAGAGAAAGCAAACTAAGAAGAATCGCTATTTCAACACATAGCCCAACATGGCCTCCACGCAAACATACAAAGTAGGGGAATGTCAAGGTCTGCGTTGTTTTCGCAATAACATGGGAGTTCAGAATTGATATCCAAATGCAGTCTAGGACACAAGTTCAGTTTCCGGCATGGTTACAGGGAGGCCTGCTCTCAACAACTCGTATAAGCCCTATCAATGGGAAGGCAGAATTCAACTTTTACAACTCGAGTTTGCAGCCCAGTGAAAGACCAGATCTGAAAGACAGTGATGATTCATGTTCTGCTTGGAAAGGAGAATCTGGAAATGCATGCATTTTCATTACTCTCTGTATGACTGAAGAGAAACCTAACTAAGAAGAATCGCTATTTCAACACATAGCCCAACATGGCCTCCACGCAAACATACAAAGTAGGGGAATGTCAAGGTCTGCGTTGTATTCGCAATAACATGGGAGTTCAGAATTGATATCCAAATGCAGTCTAGGACACCAGTTCAGTTTCCGGCATGGTTACAGGGAGGCCTGCTCTCAACAACTCGTATAAGCCCTATCAATGGGAAGGCAGAATTCAACTTTTACAACTCGAGTTTGCAGCCCAGTGAAAGACCAGATCTGAAAGACAGTGATGATTCATGTTCTGCTTGGAAAGGAGAATCTGGAAATGCATGCATTTTCATTAATCTCTGTATGCCTGAAGAGAAAGCTAACTAAGAAGAATCGCTATTTCAACACATAGCCCAACATGGCCTCCAAGCAAACATACAAAGTAGGGGAATGTCAAGGTCTGCGTTGTATTCGCAATAACATGGGAGTTCAGAATTGATATCCAAATGCAGTCTAGGACACCAGTTCAGTTTCCGGCATGGTTACAGGGAGGCCTGCTCTCAACAACTCGTATAAGCCCTATCAATGGGAAGGCAGAATTCAACTTTTACAACTCGAGTTTGCAGCCCAGTGAAAGACCAGATCTGAAAGACAGTGATGATTCATGTTCTGCTTGGAAAGGAGAATCTGGAAATGCATGCATTTTCATTAATCTCTGTATGCCTGAAGAGAAAGCTAACTAAGAAGAATCGCTATTTCAACACATAGCCCAACATGGCCTCCACGCAAACATACAAAGTAGGGGAATGTCAAGGTCTGCGTTGTATTCGCAATAACATGGGAGTTCATAATTGATATCCAAATGCAGTCTATGACACCAGTTCAGTTTCCGGCATGGTTACAGGGAGGCCTGCTCTCAACAACTCGTATAAGCCCTATCAATGGGAAGGCAGAATTCAACTTTTACAACTCGAGTTTGCAGCCCAGTGAAAGACCAGATCTGAAAGACAGTGATGATTCATGTTCTGCTTGGAAAGGAGAATCTGGAAATGCATGCATTTTCATTACTCTCTGTATGATTGAAGAGAAAGCAAACTAAGAAGAATCTCTATTTCAACACATAGCCCAACATGGCCTCCACGCAAACATACAAAGTAGGGGAATGTCAAGGTCTGCGTTGTATTCGCAATAACATGCGAGTTCAGAATTGATATCCAAATGCATTCTAGGACACCAGTTCAGTTTCCGGCATGGTTACAGGGAGGCCTGTTCTCAACAACTCGTATAAGCCCTATCAATGGGAAGGCAGAATTCAACTTTTACAACTCAAGTTTGCAGCCCAGTGAAAGACCAGATCTGAAAGACAGTGATGATTCATGTTCTGCTTGGAAAGGAGAATCTGGAAATGCATGCATTTTCATTACTCTCTGTATGATTGAAGAGAAAGCAAACTAAGAAGAATCGCTATTTCAACACATAGCCCAACATGGCCTCCACGCAAACATACAAAGTAAGGGAATGTCAAGGTCTGCGTTGTATTCGCAATAACATGGGAGTTCAGAATTGATATCCAAATGCAGTCTAGGACACCAGTTCAGTTTCCGGCATGGTTACAGGGAGGCCTGCTCTCAACAACTCGTATAAGCCCTATCAATGGGAAGGCAGAATTCAACTTTTACAACTCGGGTTTGCAGCCCAGTGAAAGACCAGATCTGAAAGACAGTGATGATTCATGTTCTGCTTGGAAAGGAGAATCTGGAAATGCAAGCATTTTCATTACTCTCTGTATGATTGAAGAGAAAGCAAACTAAGAAGAATCGCTATTTCAACACATAGCCCAACATGGCCTCCACGCAAACATACAAAGTAGGGGAATGTCAAGGTCTGCGTTGTTTTCGCAATAACATGGGAGTTCAGAATTGATATCCAAATGCATTCTAGGACACCAGTTCAGTTTCCGGCATGGTTACAGGGAGGCCTGCTCTCAACAACTCGTATAAGCCCTATCAATGGGAAGGCAGAATTCAACTTTTACAACTCGAGTTTGCAGCCCAGTGAAAGACCAGATCTGAAAGACAGTGATGATTCATGTTCTGCTTGGAAAGGAGAATCTGGAAATGCATGCATTTTCATTAATCTCTGTATGCCTGAAGAGAAAGCTAACTAAGAAGAATCGCTATTTCAACACATAGCCCAACATGGCCTCCACGCAAACATACAAAGTAGGGGAATGTCAAGGTCTGCGTTGTATTCGCAATAACATGGGAGTTCATAATTGATATCCAAATGCAGTCTATGACACCAGTTCAGTTTCCGGCATGGTTACAGGGAGGCCTGCTCTCAACAACTCGTATAAGCCCTATCAATGGGAAGGCAGAATTCAACTTTTACAACTCGAGTTTGCAGCCCAGTGAAAGACCAGATCTGAAAGACAGTGATGATTCATGTTCTGCTTGGAAAGGAGAATCTGGAAATGCATGCATTTTCATTACTCTCTGTATAACTGAAGAGAAACCTAACTAAGAAGAATCGCTATTTCAACACATAGCCCAACATGGCCTCCACGCAAACATACAAAGTAGGGGAATGTCAAGGTCTGCGTTGTATTCGCAATAACATGCGAGTTCAGAATTGATATCCAAATGCATTCTAGGACACCAGTTCAGTTTCCGGCATGGTTACAGGGAGGCCTGTTCTCAACAACTCGTATAAGCCCTATCAATGGGAAGGCAGAATTCAACTTTTACAACTCAAGTTTGCAGCCCAGTGAAAGACCAGATCTGAAAGACAGTGGTGATTCATGTTCTGCTTGGAAAGGAGAATCTGGAAATGCATGCATTTTCATTAATCTCTGTATGCCTGAAGAGAAAGCTAACTAAGAAGAATCGCTATTTCAACACATAGCCCAACATGGCCTCCACGCAAACATACAAAGTAGGGGAATGTCAAGGTCTGCGTTGTATTCGCAATAACATGGGAGTTCAGAATTGATATCCAAATGCAGTCTAGGACACCAGTTCAGTTTCCGGCATGGTTACAGGGAGGCCTGCTCTCAACAACTCGTATAAGCCCTATCAATGGGAAGGCAGAATTCAACTTTTACAACTCGAGTTTGCAGCCCAGTGAAAGACCAGATCTGAAAGACAGTGATGATTCATGTTCTGCTTGGAAAGGAGAATCTGGAAATGCATGCATTTTCATTACTCTCTGTATGACTGAAGAGAAACCTCACTAAGAAGAATCGCTATTTCAACACATAGCCCAACATGGCCTCCACGCAAACATACAAAGTAGGGGAATGTCAAGGTCTGCGTTGTATTCGCAATAACATGGGAGTTCAGAATTGATATCCAAATGCAGTCTAGGACACCAGTTCAGTTTCCGGCATGGTTACAGGGAGGCCTGCTCTCAACAACTCGTATAAGCCCTATCAATGGGAAGGCAGAATTCAACTTTTACAACTCGGGTTTGCAGCCCAGTGAAAGACCAGATCTGAAAGACAGTGATGATTCATGTTCTGCTTGGAAAGGAGAATCTGGAAATGCATGCATTTTCATTAATCTCTGTATGCCTGAAGAGAAAGCTAACTAAGAAGAATCGCTATTTCAACACATAGCCCAACATGGCCTCCACGCAAACATACAAAGTAGGGGAATGTCAAGGTCTGCGTTGTATTCGCAATAACATGGGAGTTCATAATTGATATCCAAATGCAGTCTAGGACATCAGTTCAGTTTCCGGCATGGTTACAGGGAGGCCTGCTCTCAACAACTCGTATAAGCCCTATCAATGGGAAGGCAGAATTCAACTTTTACAACTCGAGTTTGCAGCCCAGTGAAAGACCAGATCTGAAAGACAGTGATGATTCATGTTCTGCTTGGAAAGGAGAATCTGGAAATGCATGCATTTTCATTAATCTCTGTATGCCTGAAGAGAAAGCTAACTAAGAAGAATCGCTATTTCAACACATAGCCCAACATGGCCTCCACGCAAACATACAAAGTAGGGGAATGTCAAGGTCTGCGTTGTATTCGCAATAACATGGGAGTTCAGAATTCATATCCAAATGCAGTCTAGGACACCAGTTCAGTTTCCGGCATGGTTACAGGGAGGCCTGCTCTCAACAACTCGTATAAGCCCTATCAATGGGAAGGCAGAATTCAACTTTTACAACTCGAGTTTGCAGCCCAGTGAAAGACCAGATCTGAAAGACAGTGATGATTCATGTTCTGCTTGGAAAGGAGAATCTGGAAATGCATGCATTTTCATTAATCTCTGTATGCCTGAAGAGAAAGCTAACTAAGAAGAATCGCTATTTCAACACATAGCCCAACATGGCCTCCACGCAAACATACAAAGTAGGGGAATGTCAAGGTCTGCGTTGTATTCGCAATAACATGGGAGTTCATAATTGATATCCAAATGCAGTCTATGACACCAGTTCAGTTTCCGGCATGGTTACAGGGAGGCCTGCTCTCAACAACTCGTATAAGCCCTATCAATGGGAAGGCAGAATTCAACTTTTACAACTCGAGTTTGCAGCCCAGTGAAAGACCAGATCTGAAAGACAGTGATGATTCATGTTCTGCTTGGAAAGGAGAATCTGGAAATGCATGCATTTTCATTACTCTCTGTATAACTGAAGAGAAACCTAACTAAGAAGAATCGCTATTTCAACACATAGCCCAACATGGCCTCCACGCAAACATACAAAGTAGGGGAATGTCAAGGTCTGCGTTGTATTCGCAATAACATGCGAGTTCAGAATTGATATCCAAATGCATTCTAGGACACCAGTTCAGTTTCCGGCATGGTTACAGGGAGGCCTGTTCTCAACAACTCGTATAAGCCCTATCAATGGGAAGGCAGAATTCAACTTTTACAACTCAAGTTTGCAGCCCAGTGAAAGACCAGATCTGAAAGACAGTGGTGATTCATGTTCTGCTTGGAAAGGAGAATCTGGAAATGCATGCATTTTCATTAATCTCTGTATGCCTGAAGAGAAAGCTAACTAAGAAGAATCGCTATTTCAACACATAGCCCAACATGGCCTCCACGCAAACATACAAAGTAGGGGAATGTCAAGGTCTGCGTTGTATTCGCAATAACATGGGAGTTCAGAATTGATATCCAAATGCAGTCTAGGACACCAGTTCAGTTTCCGGCATGGTTACAGGGAGGCCTGCTCTCAACAACTCGTATAAGCCCTATCAATGGGAAGGCAGAATTCAACTTTTACAACTCGAGTTTGCAGCCCAGTGAAAGACCAGATCTGAAAGACAGTGATGATTCATGTTCTGCTTGGAAAGGAGAATCTGGAAATGCATGCATTTTCATTACTCTCTGTATGACTGAAGAGAAACCTCACTAAGAAGAATCGCTATTTCAACACATAGCCCAACATGGCCTCCACGCAAACATACAAAGTAGGGGAATGTCAAGGTCTGCGTTGTATTCGCAATAACATGGGAGTTCAGAATTGATATCCAAATGCAGTCTAGGACACCAGTTCAGTTTCCGGCATGGTTACAGGGAGGCCTGCTCTCAACAACTCGTATAAGCCCTATCAATGGGAAGGCAGAATTCAACTTTTACAACTCGGGTTTGCAGCCCAGTGAAAGACCAGATCTGAAAGACAGTGATGATTCATGTTCTGCTTGGAAAGGAGAATCTGGAAATGCATGCATTTTCATTAATCTCTGTATGCCTGAAGAGAAAGCTAACTAAGAAGAATCGCTATTTCAACACATAGCCCAACATGGCCTCCACGCAAACATACAAAGTAGGGGAATGTCAAGGTCTGCGTTGTATTCGCAATAACATGGGAGTTCATAATTGATATCCAAATGCAGTCTAGGACATCAGTTCAGTTTCCGGCATGGTTACAGGGAGGCCTGCTCTCAACAACTCGTATAAGCCCTATCAATGGGAAGGCAGAATTCAACTTTTACAACTCGAGTTTGCAGCCCAGTGAAAGACCAGATCTGAAAGACAGTGATGATTCATGTTCTGCTTGGAAAGGAGAATCTGGAAATGCATGCATTTTCATTACTCTCTGTATGACTGAAGAGAAACCTAACTAAGAAGAATCGCTATTTCAACACATAGCCCAACATGGCCTCCACGCAAACATACAAAGTAGGGGAATGTCAAGGTCTGCGTTGTATTCGCAATAACATGCGAGTTCAGAATTGATATCCAAATGCATTCTAGGACACCAGTTCAGTTTCCGGCATGGTTACAGGGAGGCCTGTTCTCAACAACTCGTATAAGCCCTATCAATGGGAAGGCAGAATTCAACTTTTACAACTCAAGTTTGCAGCCCAGTGAAAGACCAGATCTGAAAGACAGTGGTGATTCATGTTCTGCTTGGAAAGGAGAATCTGGAAATGCAAGGATTTTCATTACTCTCTGTATGATTGAAGAGAAAGCAAACTAAGAAGAATCGCTATTTCAACACATAGCCCAACATGGCCTCCACGCAAACATACAAAGTAGGGGAATGTCAAGGTCTGCGTTGTTTTCGCAATAACATGGGAGTTCAGAATTGATATCCAAATGCAGTCTAGGACACAAGTTCAGTTTCCGGCATGGTTACAGGGAGGCCTGCTCTCAACAACTCGTATAAGCCCTATCAATGGGAAGGCAGAATTCAACTTTTACAACTCGGGTTTGCAGCCCAGTGAAAGACCAGATCTGAAAGACAGTGATGATTCATGTTCTGCTTGGAAAGGAGAATCTGGAAATGCATGCATTTTCATTAATCTCTGTATGCCTGAAGAGAAAGCTAACTAAGAAGAATCGCTATTTCAACACATAGCCCAACATGGCCTCCACGCAAACATACAAAGTAGGGGAATGTCAAGGTCTGCGTTGTATTCGCAATAACATGGGAGTTCATAATTGATATCCAAATGCAGTCTAGGACATCAGTTCAGTTTCCGGCATGGTTACAGGGAGGCCTGCTCTCAACAACTCGTATAAGCCCTATCAATGGGAAGGCAGAATTCAACTTTTACAACTCGAGTTTGCAGCCCAGTGAAAGACCAGATCTGAAAGACAGTGATGATTCATGTTCTGCTTGGAAAGGAGAATCTGGAAATGCATGCATTTTCATTACTCTCTGTATGACTGAAGAGAAACCTAACTAAGAAGAATCGCTATTTCAACACATAGCCCAACATGGCCTCCACGCAAACATACAAAGTAGGGGAATGTCAAGGTCTGCGTTGTATTCGCAATAACATGCGAGTTCAGAATTGATATCCAAATGCATTCTAGGACACCAGTTCAGTTTCCGGCATGGTTACAGGGAGGCCTGTTCTCAACAACTCGTATAAGCCCTATCAATGGGAAGGCAGAATTCAACTTTTACAACTCAAGTTTGCAGCCCAGTGAAAGACCAGATCTGAAAGACAGTGGTGATTCATGTTCTGCTTGGAAAGGAGAATCTGGAAATGCAAGGATTTTCATTACTCTCTGTATGATTGAAGAGAAAGCAAACTAAGAAGAATCGCTATTTCAACACATAGCCCAACATGGCCTCCACGCAAACATACAAAGTAGGGGAATGTCAAGGTCTGCGTTGTTTTCGCAATAACATGGGAGTTCAGAATTGATATCCAAATGCAGTCTAGGACACAAGTTCAGTTTCCGGCATGGTTACAGGGAGGCCTGCTCTCAACAACTCGTATAAGCCCTATCAATGGGAAGGCAGAATTCAACTTTTACAACTCGGGTTTGCAGCCCAGTGAAAGACCAGATCTGAAAGACAGTGATGATTCATGTTCTGCTTGGAAAGGAGAATCTGGAAATGCATGCATTTTCATTACTCTCTGTATGACTGAAGAGAAAGCTAACTAAGAAGAATCGCTATTTCAACACATAGCCCAACATGGCCTCCACGCAAACATACAAAGTAGGGGAATGTCAAGGTCTGCGTTGTATTCGCAATAACATGGGAGTTCAGAATTGATATCCAAATGCAGTCTAGGACACCAGTTCAGTTTCCGGCATGGTTACAGGGAGGCCTGCTCTCAACAACTCGTATAAGCCCTATCAATGGGAAGGCAGAATTCAACTTTTACAACTCGAGTTTGCAGCCCAGTGAAAGACCAGATCTGAAAGACAGTGATGATTCATGTTCTGCTTGGAAAGGAGAATCTGGAAATGCATGCATTTTCATTAATCTCTGTATGCCTGAAGAGAAAGCTAACTAAGAAGAATCGCTATTTCAACACATAGCCCAACATGGCCTCCAAGCAAACATACAAAGTAGGGGAATGTCAAGGTCTGCGTTGTATTCGCAATAACATGGGAGTTCAGAATTGATATCCAAATGCAGTCTAGGACACCAGTTCAGTTTCCGGCATGGTTACAGGGAGGCCTGCTCTCAACAACTCGTATAAGCCCTATCAATGGGAAGGCAGAATTCAACTTTTACAACTCGAGTTTGCAGCCCAGTGAAAGACCAGATCTGAAAGACAGTGATGATTCATGTTCTGCTTGGAAAGGAGAATCTGGAAATGCATGCATTTTCATTAATCTCTGTATGCCTGAAGAGAAAGCTAACTAAGAAGAATCGCTATTTCAACACATACCCCAACATGGCCTCCACGCAAACATACAAAGTAGGGGAATGTCAAGGTCTGCGTTGTATTCGCAATAACATGGGAGTTCATAATTGATATCCAAATGCAGTCTATGACACCAGTTCAGTTTCCGGCATGGTTACAGGGAGGCCTGCTCTCAACAACTCGTATAAGCCCTATCAATGGGAAGGCAGAATTCAACCTTTACAACTCGAGTTTGCAGCCCAGTGAAAGACCAGATCTGAAAGACAGTGATGATTCATGTTCTGCTTGGAAAGGAGAATCTGGAAATGCATGCATTTTCATTACTCTCTGTATGACTGAAGAGAAACCTAACTAAGAAGAATCGCTATTTCAACACATAGCCCAACATGGCCTCCACGCAAACATACAAAGTAGGGGAATGTCAAGGTCTGCGTTGTATTCGCAATAACATGCGAGTTCAGAATTGATATCCAAATGCATTCTAGGACACCAGTTCAGTTTCCGGCATGGTTACAGGGAGGCCTGTTCTCAACAACTCGTATAAGCCCTATCAATGGGAAGGCAGAATTCAACTTTTACAACTCGAGTTTGCAGCCCAGTGAAAGACCAGATCTGAAAGACAGTGATGATTCATGTTCTGCTTGGAAAGGAGAATCTGGAAATGCATGCATTTTCATTACTCTCTGTATGACTGAAGAGAAACCTAACTAAGAAGAATCGCTATTTCAACACATAGCCCAACATGGCCTCCACGCAAACATACAAAGTAGGGGAATGTCAAGGTCTGCGTTGTATTCGCAATAACATGGGAGTTCAGAATTGATATCCAAATGCAGTCTAGGACACCAGTTCAGTTTCCGGCATGGTTACAGGGAGGCCTGCTCTCAACAACTCGTATAAGCCCTATCAATGGGAAGGCAGAATTCAACTTTTACAACTCGAGTTTGCAGCCCAGTGAAAGACCAGATCTGAAAGACAGTGATGATTCATGTTCTGCTTGGAAAGGAGAATCTGGAAATGCATGCATTTTCATTAATCTCTGTATGCCTGAAGAGAAAGCTAACTAAGAAGAATCGCTATTTCAACACATAGCCCAACATGGCCTCCAAGCAAACATACAAAGTAGGGGAATGTCAAGGTCTGCGTTGTATTCGCAATAACATGGGAGTTCAGAATTGATATCCAAATGCAGTCTAGGACACCAGTTCAGTTTCCGGCATGGTTACAGGGAGGCCTGCTCTCAACAACTCGTATAAGCCCTATCAATGGGAAGGCAGAATTCAACTTTTACAACTCGAGTTTGCAGCCCAGTGAAAGACCAGATCTGAAAGACAGTGATGATTCATGTTCTGCTTGGAAAGGAGAATCTGGAAATGCATGCATTTTCATTAATCTCTGTATGCCTGAAGAGAAAGCTAACTAAGAAGAATCGCTATTTCAACACATAGCCCAACATGGCCTCCACGCAAACATACAAAGTAGGGGAATGTCAAGGTCTGCGTTGTATTCGCAATAACATGGGAGTTCAGAATTGATATCCAAATGCAGTCTAGGACACCAGTTCAGTTTCCGGCATGGTTACAGGGAGGCCTGCTCTCAACAACTCGTATAAGCCCTATCAATGGGAAGGCAGAATTCAACTTTTACAACTCGGGTTTGCAGCCCAGTGAAAGACCAGATCTGAAAGACAGTGATGATTCATGTTCTGCTTGGAAAGGAGAATCTGGAAATGCATGCATTTTCATTAATCTCTGTATGCCTGAAGAGAAAGCTAACTAAGAAGAATCGCTATTTCAACACATAGCCCAACATGGCCTCCACGCAAACATACAAAGTAGGGGAATGTCAAGGTCTGCGTTGTATTCGCAATAACATGGGAGTTCATAATTGATATCCAAATGCAGTCTATGACACCAGTTCAGTTTCCGGCATGGTTACAGGGAGGCCTGCTCTCAACAACTCGTATAAGCCCTATCAATGGGAAGGCAGAATTCAACTTTTACAACTCGAGTTTGCAGCCCAGTGAAAGACCAGATCTGAAAGACAGTGATGATTCATGTTCTGCTTGGAAAGGAGAATCTGGAAATGCATGCATTTTCATTACTCTCTGTATGACTGAAGAGAAACCTAACTAAGAAGAATCGCTATTTCAACACATAGCCCAACATGGCCTCCACGCAAACATACAAAGTAGGGGAATGTCAAGGTCTGCGTTGTATTCGCAATAACATGCGAGTTCAGAATTGATATCCAAATGCATTCTAGGACACCAGTTCAGTTTCCGGCATGGTTACAGGGAGGCCTGTTCTCAACAACTCGTATAAGCCCTATCAATGGGAAGGCAGAATTCAACTTTTACAACTCGAGTTTGCAGCCCAGTGAAAGACCAGATCTGAAAGACAGTGATGATTCATGTTCTGCTTGGAAAGGAGAATCTGGAAATGCATGCATTTTCATTAATCTCTGTATGCCTGAAGAGAAAGCTAACTAAGAAGAATCGCTATTTCAACACATAGCCCAACATGGCCTCCAAGCAAACATACAAAGTAGGGGAATGTCAAGGTCTGCGTTGTATTCGCAATAACATGGGAGTTCAGAATTGATATCCAAATGCAGTCTAGGACACCAGTTCAGTTTCCGGTATGGTTACAGGGAGGCCTGCTCTCAACAACTCGTATAAGCCCTATCAATGGGAAGGCAGAATTCAACTTTTACAACTCGGGTTTGCAGCCCAGTGAAAGACCAGATCTGAAAGACAGTGATGATTCATGTTCTGCTTGGAAAGGAGAATCTGGAAATGCATGCATTTTCATTAATCTCTGTATGCCTGAAGAGAAAGCTAACTAAGAAGAATCGCTATTTCAACACATAGCCCAACATGGCCTCCACGCAAACATACAAAGTAGGGGAATGTCAAGGTCTGCGTTGTATTCGCAATAACATGGGAGTTCAGAATTGATATCCAAATGCAGTCTAGGACACCAGTTCAGTTTCCAGCATGGTTACAGGGAGGCCTGCTCTCAACAACTCGTATAAGCCCTATCAATGGGAAGGCAGAATTCAACTTTTGCAACTCGAGTTTGCAGCCCAGTGAAAGACCAGATCTGAAAGACAGTGATGATTCATGTTCTGCTGGGAAAGGAGAATCTGGAAATGCATGCATTTTCATTACTCTCTGTATGACTGAAGAGAAACCTCACTAAGAAGAATCGCTATTTCAACACATAGCCCAACATGGCCTCCACGCAAACATACAAAGTAGGGGAATGTCAAGGTCTGCGTTGTATTCGCAATAACATGGGAGTTCATAATTGATATCCAAATGCAGTCTAGGACACCAGTTCAGTTTCCGGCATGGTTACAGGGAGGCCTGCTCTCAACAACTCGTATAAGCCCTATCAATGGGAAGGCAGAATTCAACTTTTACAACTCGAGTTTGCAGCCCAGTGAAAGACCAGATCTGAAAGACAGTGATGATTCATGTTCTGCTTGGAAAGGAGAATCTGGAAATGCATGCATTTTCATTACTCTCTGTATGACTGAAGAGAAACCTAACTAAGAAGAATCGCTATTTCAACACATAGCCCAACATGGCCTCCACGCAAACATACAAAGTAGGGGAATGTCAAGGTCTGCGTTGTATTCGCAATAACATGCGAGTTCAGAATTGATATCCAAATGCATTCTAGGACACCAGTTCAGTTTCCGGCATGGTTACAGGGAGGCCTGTTCTCAACAACTCGTATAAGCCCTATCAATGGAAGGCAGAATTCAACTTTTACAACTCGAGTTTGCAGCCCAGTGAAAGACCAGATCTGAAAGACAGTGATGATTCATGTTCTGCTTGGAAAGGAGAATCTGGAAATGCATGCATTTTCATTAATCTCTGTATGCCTGAAGAGAAAGCTAACTAAGAAGAATCGCTATTTCAACACATAGCCCAACATGGCCTCCAAGCAAACATACAAAGTAGGGGAATGTCAAGGTCTGCGTTGTATTCGCAATAACATGGGAGTTCAGAATTGATATCCAAATGCAGTCTAGGACACCAGTTCAGTTTCCGTATGGTTACAGGGAGGCCTGCTCTCAACAACTCGTATAAGCCCTATCAATGGGAAGGCAGAATTCAACTTTTACAACTCGGGTTTGCAGCCCAGTGAAAGACCAGATCTGAAAGACAGTGATGATTCATGTTCTGCTTGGAAAGGAGAATCTGGAAATGCATGCATTTTCATTAATCTCTGTATGCCTGAAGAGAAAGCTAACTAAGAAGAATCGCTATTTCAACACATAGCCCAACATGGCCTCCACGCAAACATACAAAGTAGGGAATGTCAAGGTCTGCGTTGTATTCGCAATAACATGGGAGTTCAGAATTGATATCCAAATGCAGTCTAGGACACCAGTTCAGTTTCCGGCATGGTTACAGGGAGGCCTGCTCTCAACAACTCGTATAAGCCTATCAATGGAAGGCAGAATTCAACTTTTGCAACTCGAGTTTGCAGCCCAGTGAAAGACCAGATCTGAAAGACAGTGATGATTCATGTTCTGCTGGGAAAGGAGAATCTGGAAATGCATGCATTTTCATTACTCTCTGTATGACTGAAGAGAAACCTCACTAAGAAGAATCGCTATTTCAACACATAGCCCAACATGGCCTCCACGCAAACATACAAAGTAGGGGAATGTCAAGGTCTGCGTTGTATTCGCAATAACATGGGAGTTCAGAATTGATATCCAAATGCAGTCTAGGACACCAGTTCAGTTTCCGGCATGGTTACAGGGAGGCCTGCTCTCAACAACTCGTATAAGCCCTATCAATGGGAAGGCAGAATTCAACTTTTACAACTCGAGTTTGCAGCCAGTGAAAGACCAGATCTGAAAGACAGTGATGATTCATGTTCTGCTTGGAAAGGAGAATCTGGAAATGCATGCATTTTCATTAATCTCTGTATGCCTGAAGAGAAAGCTAACTAAGAAGAATCGCTATTTCAACACATAGCCCAACATGGCCTCCACGCAAACATACAAAGTAGGGGAATGTCAAGGTCTGCGTTGTATTCGCAATAACATGGGAGTTCAGAATTGATATCCAAATGCAGTCTAGGACACCAGTTCAGTTTCCGGCATGGTTACAGGGAGGCCTGCTCTCAACAACTCGTATAAGCCCTATCAATGGGAAGGCAGAATTCAACTTTTGCAACTCGAGTTTGCAGCCAGTGAAAGACCAGATCTGAAAGACAGTGATGATTCATGTTCTGCTGGGAAAGGAGAATCTGGAAATGCATGCATTTTCATTACTCTCTGTATGACTGAAGAGAAACCTCACTAAGAAGAATCGCTATTTCAACACATAGCCCAACATGGCCTCCACGCAAACATACAAAGTAGGGGAATGTCAAGGTCTGCGTTGTATTCGCAATAACATGGGAGTTCAGAATTGATATCCAAATGCAGTCTAGGACACCAGTTCAGTTTCCGGCATGGTTACAGGGAGGCCTGCTCTCAACAACTCGTATAAGCCCTATCAATGGGAAGGCAGAATTCAACTTTTACAACTCGAGTTTGCAGCCCAGTGAAAGACCAGATCTGAAAGACAGTGATGATTCATGTTCTGCTTGAAAGGAGAATCTGGAAATGCATGCATTTTCATTAATCTCTGTATGCCTGAAGAGAAAGCTAACTAAGAAGAATCGCTATTTCAACACATAGCCCACATGGCCTCCACGCAAACATACAAAGTAGGGGAATGTCAAGGTCTGCGTTGTATTCGCAATAACATGGGAGTTCAGAATTGATATCCAAATGCAGTCTAGGACACCAGTTCAGTTTCCGGCATGGTTACAGGGAGGCCTGCTCTCAACAACTCGTATAAGCCCTATCAATGGGAAGGCAGAATTCAACTTTTACAACTCGAGTTTGCAGCCCAGTGAAAGACCAGATCTGAAAGACAGTGATGATTCATGTTCTGCTTGGAAAGGAGAATCTGGAAATGCATGCATTTTCATTAATCTCTGTATGCCTGAAGAGAAAGCTAACTAAGAAGAATCGCTATTTCAACTCATAGCCCAACATGCCTCCACGCAAACATACAAAGTAGGGGAATGTCAAGGTCTGCGTTGTATTCGCAATAACATGGAGTTCAGAATTGATATCCAAATGCAGTCTAGGACACCAGTTCAGTTTCCGGCATGGTTACAGGGAGGCCTGCCCTCAACAACTCGTATAAGCCCTATCAATGGGAAGGCAGGAATTCAACTTTTACAACTCGAGTTTGCAGCCCAGTGAAGACCAGATCTGAAAGACAGTGATGATTCATGTTCTGCTTGGAAAGGAGAATCTGGAAATGCATGCATTTTCATTACTCTCTGTATGATTGAGAGAAAGCAAACTAAGAAGAATCTCTATTTCAACACATAGCCCAACATGGCCTCCACGCAAACATACAAAGTAGGGGAATGTCAAGGTCTGCGTTGTATTCGCAATAACATGCGAGTTCAGAATTGATATCCAAATGCATTCTAGGACACCAGTTCAGTTTCCGGCATGGTTACAGGGAGGCCTGTTCTCAACAACTCGTATAAGCCCTATCAATGGAAGGCAGAATTCAACTTTTACAACTCAAGTTTGCAGCCCAGTGAAAGACCAGATCTGAAAGACAGTGATGATTCATGTTCTGCTTGGAAGGAGAATCTGGAAATGCATGCATTTTCATTACTCTCTGTATGATTGAAGAGAAAGCAAACTAAGAAGAATCGCTATTTCAACACATAGCCCAACATGGCCTCCACGCAAACATACAAAGTAAGGGAATGTCAAGGTCTGCGTTGTATCGCAATAACATGGAGTTCAGAATTGATATCCAAATGCAGTCTAGGACACCAGTTCAGTTTCCGGCATGGTTACAGGAGGCCTGCTCTCAACAACTCGTATAAGCCCTATCAATGGGAAGGCAGAATTCAACTTTTACAACTCGGTTTGCAGCCCAGTGAAAGACCAGATCTGAAAGACAGTGATGATTCATGTTCTGCTTGGAAAGGAGAATCTGAAATGCAAGCATTTTCATTACTCTCTGTATGATTGAAGGAGAAAGCAAACTAAGAAGAATCGCTATTTCAACACATAGCCCAACATGGCCTCCACGCAAACATACAAAGTAGGGGAATGTCAAGGTCTGCGTTGTTTTCGCAATAACATGGGAGTTCAGAATTGATATCCAAATGCAGTCTAGGACACAGTATCAGTTTCCGGCATGGTTACAGGGAGGCCTGCTCTCACAACTCGTATAAGCCCTATCAATGGGAAGGCAGAATTCAACTTTTACAACTCGGGTTTGCAGCCCAGTGAAAGACCAGATCTGAAAGACAGTGATGATTCATGTTCTGCTTGGAAAGGAGAATCTGGAAATGCATGCATTTTCATTAATCTCTGTATGCCTGAAGAGAAAGCTAACTAAGAAGATCGCTATTTCAACACATAGCCCAACATGCCTCCA